>NC_050613.1:26053031-26354802 GCF_014743375.2 Drosophila subpulchrella | reverse complement strand
AAACTTTAAAAATAATTTTTGAAATTCCCCTTCAAAACCCTTTTCTCTTATAAAACCTAATGTATATTTATGTTTAACTAGCTAAGAAAACGTGAAAAACAAGCCATAACTATCTATAGGAATAAAAACAATTAAATTATCGATTGTATGTGAAAATGATCGATAGCTTCGTATCGATATTTTCGATGATTTTTGAAAACCTCTTAGATAATAGCTTGTTCCACTCAAACCAGGCTCCACTGTGAGGTCCAAAAGACCCGCCGACACAAACAAGCCAACAAATCTCCCATAATAATAATTGATAAACACTCGACAGGTTCATGAACCCCTCACACGCACACAAATACAACCATGCCCAAGCCAACCAAATAATACAAAAAGTAAATAAAAAAGTAGAAGTAGAGACAGGGGAGATAGGGCAAGAAACTTCATCGTTTAGTCATTTTTGCTGAATTTCTTATAATTATTTTTAGCTTCAGTTTTTCTGCCTCCATTTGTGAGTCACGTGGCAGGGGGATTCCCCTGGCTGCGCCCCTTGCCAAATGGACTTTTAATTGTTTAGCAAAAAAAAATAAAGAGCATGGAAAACAAAACTCGATGTCTTTTGAAGTAATTATTAAAAGTTGATGATTTTTACGCATTTGGCGAGCAAATTGATTTTGATAGTTTATTTTTGCTGTTCGCGAACTCAGTTGGAAGTTTGTGTTGTTTTTTGCATTTTTTGCACCTACTAAGAAAAACAGAACAGAAAACCTCAATAATTAAATAAATAGCCACTACTTTTTTAGTTATATGTAGCTATAATAACAGGCAAAATTTGTTTATCCAACATTTTTTTTATTATTCTGTTTATAAACAACGTTCTAGATAATTTTTAAATTGATCAACAAAAGCCATTTAAGTAATATTTATAGTACTTCTATTGTTTTGTTTTTAATTCTAATCAAAATTAATTTTTATTGAAAGAAACAGAGATGATTTGCAAAAGTTTCAGTTAATCTATCACAGATGATTATATTTCTTTTTTTGCGATGTGTGGGAATTTTTCGTTTCGTTTGGAACCCCTTTCCAGTAACTGGTCATGGGCCATAGCCAATCGGTTTTGAAATGCAATAAAGCGTGATTTTCCAAACTGAAGCGTAACGAGCAACGAACGAGCAGCTACAAAGGCAGACACATAAACATGGTTCCAGTTATATACATATACATCTAGTATGTTAAATATATATTCAGTCTCGGGTACATTGCAAAATAAACACCTGAAGCGAGACAGATAGAGGAACAAAAACAATAGCAAGCCCAATTCGTAGGGCCAAAACGTAATCTCTTTTGTAGCCCCGAGGGCCAAAAAGGGGTTAACTTGGGTGGGGGCGATGGTTTAAAACGAAAGTGAACCCAGGCTCCATATCATCTCAACCAAGCCAAACCAAACTAACCCACAAAATCAAGGTGATTTCGCTTCGACGATTGCAGCAGAGCGAAATGTGGATGGAAAAAAGGAGAAAATGCAGATGGAAAATGTTTTAAAACTCAAATGGAAATTGTGTGGAAACGAAGTAGTTGCAAAATTAACTCAAATCTGCATAAAAAACCAATCCACTAGCCATTATTATTAAGCACTTATGAAATGCACCATAAAACAATAAGTTGATAAGATTAATGATGGGCAACCAGACACAATCAATGTAAGCGATTAAGTAAGCAATCAGATACAAAATTGAGTTTTCATCTAAGTTCTTCGTAAATATGTTTCAATTGACGCCAAACCAATTATACAAATTATGACCAAGTGTAAAACTAAGATGGATTGCACATTTGATAAAAATCGATAGGCACAGCGATAATTTCGATATCTAAGAAATCAATTTAGATACAGATTTCTGATCGTAATGATTAACAAATTTAATTACGAATTAAAATCAATTAAGTCAGAAATACATTTATATATTTAAACATCATTTTAGTTATAATTAAATTTGGATCAAACAGCAATTGATAAAATTCGATAGGCACAGCGATAATTTCGATATCTTTGAACTCATTTAAGTTGGAGATCTAAAACATTACCAATTATATCCAGTCAATAGGCAATCAATACCAATATATTAAGATAATTTAACATAGATTTCAGCGATAATCAATCAAATTTCGATGAAATAATAGCTAAGGCTATGTAGATAATACTATATTAGTTTCAGTTGTTCTTTCACCGAAATAGACAGGAGAAAACTTTTCATGCCAGATGGAAAAACAAGAAACATGAAACAAAGACCACATTTCCGCAAAAACTTTTTTGGTGGCCAAGCAACTTTTCCGCAAAAACAAATTCGATATTTCCAGTTGAGGTCCAGCGATTTGCCACTTCACGCATTTCGAATTCCCTTTCGGATGACAATAAGTAGATTCAGATACAAATGCGAAGATACATTTGCAAGATACATTTTGCCGCCAGCTTTTCACCGGGAAAGGGGGCGGTGGCATAAAAAGGGGAGTGGCGGTTTATGGGAGGGGTGAGTGGGTGGCCCAAAGGGAATGCTTATCGGGCTTATCATGCGTAAATGATAAATGGAATTGAAGCAAACATTTTTCGGTACTCCGTTTTTGGTGCGCTGCTTTTTTTCTCTGGTTTATTTCTCGGTTTTTCGGTTTTGGTTCCGGTTTCAGTTTCGGCTTGTGGCTTTTGTATCTCTCGTATTGTTTTTATTTTGGATTTTTCTTTCACGCTTATCGCATCGTTTGCATTGTCAAATCTCCCAAAAAACCAGAAAAAGACGACAAACAATTGCAACATTGAAAAATGTTAAATTAAATAAATAACTAGGCGGAGGTGGTTGGGATGCCTGGTTGGGCAATTTCCAAATGGAAGATTTGTGTCACCGAGGGTCACCACTGGGGCAGTAAATCTTCGCCAGCTTGTGGGGTTTGCTCTGCTATCTTTTCAGTAGGATTTCGGCCAGATACAGTGGTTTACTGATTGCTTTATGGAATTATGGGTCAAGCACAAGTCTTTTTTATTAATTTATGTTACTTTTGAATTTGTTATTTATTTGTTTAATTTGTAAATATTTTTTTTAATAGTTCTATATATTTATTATATATAATACCTTTTGAATACCTCTCATTTAAATGGATTTTATTCTTAGTTTTGAGAGGATAGCTTTATATAAATAGAGGTCATACCACTTTATGTCACATTATCCCCCCCCTTTATTGGCTTTTATTGGAGGAATTTCCGTTTGGTCGATAGTCAATATTATCCGCCTGACATTTAATTTAATACTTTGCTCCTTGGCTCATCCGACTAAGTGGCGACCTCCTGAAAATGTGTCGTGTTTGTCACCCCTTCCCTGAACTTTGACCCCACCCCCAGCTGTCTATCTGTCTGTCAGCTGTCTTGGCTTTCGCTTTTGTAGCCATTGCACTCGATTCTCATAATTTGCATTGACCTACACTTGTCTGCAGATTGACATTTGCCATCGGCTGTTGGACATCTCGCCGCAGAGAAAGGGAAATGTAGGATCTTTCCCCATTTTTGCTGGGAAAGGGATTTCGAGTCCCCTTGATCCCCCGTATCCTTTTCTCTGCCTTTGACACGAGACAAAAGCAGCTATGAAGTCGAGTAGTTATATGAAACAATGCACATGTCCCATTTGCACAGCGAAAAATTTATGTTTTCATCACCTATTAATGTTATAGGATACGAAAAAGCTTAAAGTTGTGAAAATACAATTGATGATTATAGATTTTATAAGCTTGTTGTTTATAAGAAAATCTATAAATATTTATTAAATTGTTTAACATATTTATAAAAAAAAATTAATTTATTAAAAACCCTTGAACACCTCCACTAACCTATTATTCATTTGATTTTAGTAAATCGTTTTGTGGTAATCCAAATGCGAAAAATTAATGGTCATAGATAAGCCAACTTTTTAATGAATTCAATTCACTTTGGTATATATTAAAATTAATTGAAAATAAATATATAAAATTCCCCTGAAACTTAATGTTACCCATTTTCTGTAGCTTTTTTTTCATTAGATTTTAATCTTTATATTTTAAAGATTTTCTTGGGCCTTTAACATTTTTCTCTGTGTGCATTGACCACTTTTCCCTCTGCCGGAGATATCTCCTTATTCATTTTCCCCTGCGGCTGGCATCTCATGCAATTGCACATTTCCCTCATTTTTTCCGATGTTGTTGTGGCTGTTGTCATGTTATATAGCACACAATTTACTGGCTCAACTGTTTCAACTTCAATTACAGCTGGATGTTATGAGTTTGGAGACCGGGTTTTGCGGAAAAGGGGTTCATGTCTGGCCTCCTCTCTTTGCGGTTATGTTTCATTTCACTTTAACAAACATTCTGTTTGTTTGCCACAATGTGTGTTTAAAAAGAAAATGCATAAATCCAAAAATAAAGTCCTTATGTTTCTGTTTCGACTGGAATCCTTTTCCGACGGACTGCATTCTCTGTTCCTCGAAATATTGTCACTCGTAGCCGTGAATAATAGTTTAAATTTTATAAAAATCCCAACGAAGCCGTGAAAAGAGCCAACGGCTTTCGCGACATTCCAGGTATTTCATATTTTCACAGAATATTCTCAGGAAATTTATTAAGGTATTTAACAAGTGCAGCAAATATTTTTTGCAAGAATTCAAAGGCAAGGTGGCTGAATATTGATTGCATAGCTCCAATCTCTAGTAGTTTTAAGATTGGGACGTTTACAACTTTAAAACGAAAGTAAAAATGTATATTTAAAAATCAAACTGATATAAATAATTAATTTAATGTAAAATCAAACACAAACGTTGGGTTTATCTAAAAGATTGAAATCATACATATTTACAAAGTGAATAAAATTGAAAACCCTAATTGCTAGCTCGGCATTCGTTTAAATAATTTTGATTTCTGATAAGCCTTTAATCACTGCTAACAGCATTCATCACGTCTCGCATGAAATTTAAATTAAATTAGCATAACAAAATTGCGGAAATAAATGGGGAAAATAAAACGTACACTATACATTAAATAGAGAAATTACTAAGCTCATTAAGTTTAGATAGTTTGTAAGATACGATTTAAAATATTTAGCTATTTAAAAAAAACGATTTAAAGGCACTTTAAATGGGGTCTGGAGATTGATTAATTAAGGCTTCTCTTCTTACAACTTCATTCACATTTTGCAACTGAATAAGCCCCCCTTTTTTGGGCCCACTCCTTTGTAAAACAGGTATAACCTGGAGACCCACAACCCATTTAGCCGCGTTGGCAGTGCAAAACATGTTAATTTGTGGGCTACAAAATGCAACCGATGATTGCCTGAGCATTTACTTGGTGCGTGTGTGGGCCAAATAGCAATTGATTGGGTTAATTGGTGGGGTTAAGAGGGGCTGACAAGGCCATCTGAAGTGCCGATTTCAAAGCTTTTCCCAGGGGCACTTCCTACTTTCTAACCCAAAACGCAAACCTCTGGTTTCCTCTCGCGTTATACAACTTTTACCCCACATACGGGTTTCATTTTGCCATATATCATTTTATATCATAATATTATCCGTTATTGTTGTTGACTTTGTTGTTTCTGGTTGCCCGCAACAATTCATTTTCCCCCAGTTTGATTGAATCATGTCGCGGGATTTTAATGCAATTTTCCCCATCCAAGACCCATTTAATTGGAATTCCAATTTGGTAGCTGCAGAAAAAAAATCGCCGATCCACAATCCACAACCACAACAACAACACAAATTGTTTTTCATCTCATTATTGCAAGTGGTCAAAGTAATTCATAACACACACACAGAGAGTCGATATTGAAAAAAAGAGGCGGGAAAATCTACTGGTTTGTTTATCCGCCAGCTTTTCACACGACAGGGAAATAATAATTTATTATTCCGATTAATCGGGGCTTAACCAAGCTGAGGTTAGGCTATATAATTTAAGAACATTGTGGGAATCTCTGAAATGCGGATATTAAAATATATCACCAGTTTTTTCAGTGCATCTCTTAATTGTACAGCACTTAATCATTAAACTGTTGTTTAATGGGTCTGTATTAAATGATTTTTAATAGTATTAAATGCGGTTGTCATTTCTTTAATTCTTTAAAAGCTTTTAAAACCGTTTCCTATTAAAACTTATACTTTAGAAATCCCTCTAAACTTAAGGAATCTTTCAATTTAACCCAAAGACTTGAAGACAACCTTCTTAAACATTCCACTCTTTCCCCACATTCTTCTCCTTTTGTTCTAGTCGACAAATCTTATCCAACATCTTTCGCCATTTTCCCCCAGCCCAAATTCTAACCCACTCACATTGCAGCAAAATGTGCGGAAAGCAGAGTCAATTTGCTGACTTACATAAAAAGTGCATATGCAACCATTCCGGGCTTCCCGGCTTTTCCATTTTCCTTTTTTCCGCTCTTCTCCTTGAAAACACCAGGAAGTGAAATTTTCATATGGGCGCTAGTTGAAAATGTACAACACTTTGCTTGGGATGACTCGGAAAAAAAAAACAAGATAGCCAAAAAACAGAAAAATGGAAAAACAAAATCGCCCACGAAAAATACTTGCAAATGCTCCAAATCTCGGCCAGAAAAAATGAAAACGGGACAGGAGGTGGCAGTTATATCCTGGCATCCAGGCAATGCCTCCTGGGAATTACCTTGGTTATTGTTTCAACATTTTTATCTGCCCGCCCTCGACAGCAGGAAAAATAAAGAGGGAACAGGTGAAGTGATACAAGCACACAACAAAAATGTGGGGGACTAGGGGCTTAGGATCCCAAAACAAAAACGGAAGAGGGGTGCATTACATATGCCACGAGTGCGTTTGGGCATAAATCCCAATTTAATCCATCCGGCTTTTAGTTTTGTACATTTTCTATCTCTACTTTTCTCTGGGCCAGGGTTTCCCCATTCTCTAAATACAGTAGTATCCCCTTTATTTTAGGTTAAGGACTAAATATCCATTTACGGCTTAGTTGTTGTTTAAATAGTTGGGAATTTTGGCAGAGCTCTTTATAAAATATTCATAAACTATTGTGTAACAGGTCTACTCATTAAATGGAAATTTGTTATAAATATTTCGAGTTGAATCTGTTATATATACATTAATAGCTTGGTTCTTTTTTAAATAATTGGAAATTTTGGCATAGCTCTTTATAAAGTATTCATAAACTATTGTGCAATAGATCTATTCATTGAACATACATTTATTTAAAATATGTTGAGTTTATTCTACTTATAGTTTATTATATTTGGAAAGTGTAAAAATAAATATAATTTCAGATAGGAAAGTTAGTACTTGTCAAATAGAAGCATGCCCTAATTAGCTTATTTTTAGAAATGTAACAATTTATTCTTTAGTATAATAAAAACATTACCTTTTGGATTTTATTTAATTTAAAATTAAGAGTGGGCAAACTTCGTTACTGTTAAAGTCACGAGAAACTCGTTGCATTGCCATGTTTTTATTATATTTTGTTATGCTTTTTTTTTGCATTTTCTGGCCGGTTTGTAGCACTCCCCGATGAATTTGCTGAAAACTGTTGGCAGTTTGCTTGTCCGAGCCAACATTTTCGTGTTTTGTATTTTTGTGTTTTATATTTCTACCTTTAAATGCTTGTTCTGGGGTCTGGACTGTCTACCTGCCACTAAGCTGCGTTTCAAAACAATAAAAGATAAGCCGACCAAATACCATGGGGATTGCCCCCGATCTGCGGCCGAAAAACCTGGCAAATCAGTACTTTCCTGCATTCAGACTTCGCTGTTTCCTTCGATTGCTTCTATTGAAATAGAAACTTATCAATATCTGTTGGCCTCTGGAAACACAATCGTGGCACAAAAAGAAACCAGCAAATGGCATTACATGGGGTAGAAAAACTTTGATAGGCGCCAGGCGCGATCGCGATTGTCGAACACAAACGATTGAATCACTCACTCGGCGGCAACAACTCCGATTCCGATATGCAATCAAGGTCAAAGGTTCAACAGCAGAGGCAAAGAGCACTTCGAACATATAGTCGACCATCTGATACCCATCATCATACGGACTTTCAGATATTACTATAAATAAATACTAATTAATGATTGAATGAAGTGATTCTTTATAGGGTGCTTCAAGAATAGAACAAAAATCTAGACATCAAGCTCTGAATATTTATGACTGCCCGTTGAAAGAGAATATGACTAAGCTTTGACCTTTCTTTCTTCTGGCCCCTCCTTTCTCTTTCACCATTCAACTTGTCACCCATTTTCGCTTATCAACTCCACTTTCTGTTTCCATTTCCATTTTTCCAGCTCATGTGAATGCGATAAGCCTGCTGCCGTCTCTTTCTTTCGCCAAATAGCCGTCTCTTTCTCTTTTCCTGAATGTGGCAAAACAAGGATATTATATGAATATTTTAAGATATTGCAAATATACACATTTTTGCAAGTAAATTAAAAAAAAATAATAAATGAAAATACCATTTTCAGATTATATTTAAAAAAAAAATGAAAAAGTATCTTAAGGAGATTGAACTTAGCTTTTTATACTAATTTAGGTTTCTTAAAATATTAAGGCTACTATTTTATTATTATTATTTTTTCCAGTGCACTTGAGAAGCTTTTCAATTAGCTTTGGCCAAAAAAAACAACTTAAAACCAGAAAACTCGACACATTGAAATGCATTTTCGACTTACGACAAAGTTGAAGTCAAAGTTTGTTTGAAGGCCAACTGCAGCTTAATTCTTCTTCTTCCCTGCCTGTTCAGCTTCTTCTTGTTTTAGCCAAAGAGAAGAGAAGCCTTACAAAATGCACTGAAAAAGCAGACACAATAAATGCAACAAAAAATAGGTATATATAAATGAAAAAAGAAAAACCGCCTGTCGAGACACATTTTAGCAATAAATGCAAACTGCGAAAGAAGTGGAAAAATATAAGAGAAAAAATAAACAACAATAAAGCAACCAGCAAATCACGACGGTAGAAAAAGAAGAAGCGCGAACCAGGTAATCAGCACCACCAAAATGGCACAGTGGGTCAAAAATATAGTTGATATTATATTACTGGTAAGTAGAACAAAAAAATTAATAATCAAGCTTAAGTGGAACAAGTTAGTAATCATAAATATTATATTTTCCAGCAATATAATTTAGAACTTTTCGATTAAATTGGGTCAAGTTTAGAATTAGTTATGATTATAATGGTATACCTATATAATATCTCTGAAATCCTAATCATAACAAATAGCTTTTACTTATAGCAAAATAAATATGTATATGTTACTTGTTATTCTAATATGATAATCAAAAATATAGTTGATATTGTATTGCTAGTATGTAAAACCAACAAGCTTAATGTGGAACATATACTAACAAGTTAGTAATCATAAATATTCTGTTTTGCAGCCATATAATTTGCCACTTTTCGATTAAATTGGGAAAAGTTTACAATTAATTATGATTTTAATGTATAATTCTAGTGATATTATATATGTTAACATTACTAGAATCCTAATTATAACAAATAGTTTTTCTTAAAACAAAATAAAATTTTTATATTTTACTTGTTATACTAATATGATAATCAGCTCATTATGTTATTTTCAGATTCAATTTATACATTTAATATTTAATATAATCATATAAAATAAAATATATTTATTTATAAATATAAATGAAACTAAACATATTAGTTATTTAGGGAATTTTTACAGTAAACTGAGGAGTTTCGGCCCACTGTTTCCACAGGAAGCCGGCAAGAAGAAGCATTGGAGGGAAAAAGCGAGCCAAACAAAAGGTAAAGGTAAAATGTAGTTTGGCTGAGCAGCTGCTGCTTTTCCCCGCTTTTTGCTTTTGCTCTGCGATCGCGTTTACCTGGTGTCCCTTATTTCACCTCTTACCTCTCACCTTTTCGTTACCTGTTCGCTTTTGAGGCAGGAAGGAAGGGGGAGGGGTGGAAACAGGGCGAGGGGATGGGAAGAGGCAATAAACCTGCTGCAACGACCCGAAAAATTTGCATCGGCAGCGGAAAAAGGGGAAGGAAATGGAAAGAAACGCATCGAAATTCCCAGGCATTTATGAGCAATTTCCATAATTTTTAAAACGATATATGTAAGTCACTGGGACAAAGGTAATACAAAAGGCTATATAAACACTTATCAATCGAAAATATTACCTATTACATTATAATATAATACATAATATTGCCTATTAATGATAAACATGAAGAAACTTTTGCAATAAAGTTACTAATTTTTCTATTTTTATTTCAATTAAACAATAACAAGTATTCGTAAATGGGTAAGTAAACTTTGCGAAAAGAGAGAAGTTGGTAAGACTAAAATTTCTTTGAGAAAATGTTGCATATTCCCTGAAAGCGTTATAAAGCCGAATTTCTCCAAGTGTATGGGTGACAAATGGATAATCTTAGTGCGGGTGGGTGGCAGGTAACAACATAGAAACAATAATCCGGAAATTTTCAAATGGTTCAAGCCAAATTGAGAAAAAAGAAACCCAAAACCGAACCAAATCGAAAATAAACGAAATGCTATCCAAAATAGTAATCGTAATTGTTGGTTCATATTTTTAGTCCCCCCCCCTCCACGAATTCATGTATTTTCCGATTTTGTTTAGGCATGTACAAAAAACCAGTGAAAGTTCTCAGCGAACGTGTCGCAACATAATCAAACACGAAACAAAAAACTTACCTCACTTCCAGTTGAACGTAATTCCAATTAATTGCGCGAGGCGAGATCCAATTCCATTTGATTCTTGAAATAAAAAACCAAAAAAAAACACTCAGAAACAACCGAAAAAAATTATAAACAAAAATTGTTGGGTGTATTTTTCATAACAATTTCACAATATTTGCAATTGCATATTTGTTGTGGTTTTTGGTTTTTAATAACTGGTTTTCTTTTGTCAATTTGTGATATTTATTGTTATTCACTTTTTGAAACAATATATTACAGAATGTGTTATTTGTTGAATTGTATGTTTTTTTTAATTATTTTTCAATTTATAGCTTAAATATTGCCTTGTTAATAGGTTAAAATATAGTGGCAATTGTGATTTCTACATATGTTTATTCACATACTATTTTAATAACTTAAATTTAATAATTGTTTGCTTTTAATAATGGTTTATAAATATTGTAATTGTTTATTAGAACTTCTTTAGGATTATTTACTGTTTGTTTGTTTGCGCAAAAACACGGACTAACAAAAACAAACACCTGCAAACGCGCGCAACTTGCACAAGCTTGTCGACATTTACCGTTGCTCTGCCGCTGTTGCGCCTGCGCTGCGTCGACGTCAACGCCGAAAACGCTGCAACTTGCACCCTGGGACTTTATTTTGTTGTTGCTGCGCGTGCGTGCAACTCGCGGCACAGAAAAAAAAGCGAAAACAGAACACACTGAAAACCGAAAACAAACTCCGCTAAAATAAACCGACGGATAACAACGAAACAACAACGAAAACGGAGCGAAGCGGAGCGGACACAACCGCGGCGATCGACGATCAAACTAACAGAGATGGGGAAACATCGATGGAAACATCGATGTCACATGTGATCGATGTTTTCAAAGCGTCGGTAATCGATGTTTGGCACGCCAACATCGATGTTTTCCATATCTTTCCCGGCGGCTGCTCTCTCGCTCACGCTCTCTCTTTTCGGAGAGCAAGATCAGAAATCTTTTATCTCGCTTTTTTACTGATACTTACGGTTGCTTACGTTTACTTACGTTCGCTTACGTTTGCTCACGCTCATACACAAAAATACTGAAATCGATCAAAAAAACGACCGTACTGCGTGATCGAAAAATCGCACATCGCTGCTTAAAAAAATACTAAAGCCCAATTTCCACTACGCAGTATTTTAGGATTTTTCAATTAAAAGCTATCGATGTTTCTCCACCTCCAATGAAATCAGTCTGCTTTTCTTATTCTCACAGCTTCATGCATTTTATATTATCTGTCTTAACTAGTACTTCGGATTGCCGACTGGAATATTTAGATTTAATCTGAATTTTCAATTAGTTAATTAAAAAATGCTTACATTTTTTATATACATTTGGCGAGACCGATGTCTTAAGCAAGAGTTGTAATTTCGGCTCGTTTGGTCTAACCGTTTTTTTTTCTAGAAACCTCCTCCATTTTTATTTATATTCAAAAATCGTCTGTTTGGACGAAGAATTTTATTAAACTACATTTAAAATTTTTGCTTAATAAAAAAATATTTAGACTTAATCTGAATTTTCAATTGATTAAATAAAAAATGCTTACATATTTTATATACATTTGTCGAGAACGATGACTTGTTAAGCAGAGAGTTGTAATTTTAGCTCGGTCTAACCGATTATTTTCTAGAAACCTCCATTTGTATTAAAATTTAGAAATCGTCTGTTTGTACGAAGAATTTTATTAAACGTTTTTGCTTAAAAAAAACCCCTGAAGTCCTTAAATGTTTTCTTCCCATGGGTCGAGCAGCTTCTGTGTGGCCGAGTGTCAACACACGAAATCTACCAGTGGTCCTTGAACTAATTTATTGTATGCCCGCGAGATCCCCAGAAGACCATTGACCGGCCATCCAGCTGGTTCCGGAAAGTCTTTCAGGGCTGGATGGCCCGGGATATTCCTGCCGGCATTTTTGGGTTGCAAAAAACACATATTGATTTATAATATATTTATGGCCTAAATTATGTCATCGGCTGACTGTTTGGCTGCTACACGCGATATTATAATCCCTGCAAATCCTGAGATCATCAATTATGTTGACAATCCGATTGTCATCAATTTTCTGCAATCAAGCTCCTGGATTATCTGACATTTTACGGAACTATCCATTGCTATCCGCGTTTGTCAATAGAGCTTTACAAATATTCTGGCAGGGTTCTCGAAACTTTTAAAAACTGTGGAGTACACATCAGATATGGAGGATGTGTTCTCATAATTTCTTATGAAAGTGTCCTTCATGTGTGTCCCAACCTAAAAACTTTATAATCAATTTTTTCATCATTGCTTGGCTTTTTAAAAAAAGGATTAAGTGCTTGATTACTCGGATTCAAATATACACATAAGACAGATTTACATATAACATACATGTTCACATAGAGAATCGCTGAAGCGAACAACTGATCGGCATAAGCAAGTCCTATCAGAAGGGAGATGACGTAAAATTTCAGTTGCTCCGAAAAAAATGCAAAACAACGCAAATCTAAATGAAATTATTCATTTGCTTTTAGACAATTAATCTAGGATGAGATTTTCATGCAAGCGTAGTAAAAATTGGATAGGGACTATTGTGGGCCGACAGTGACGCCACGAGAATATTCACAAGTTCGAACCATTTGGACCTTTTCAATTATTTATAAAGCCTTCCTTGCATGCGGTTCTTGACTACATCCATTTTGTAAGCCACCATTTTGGTATTTGGATGCGCCTACAAAGGCTTTCTTTAGTTAAATAATGTACGTTTAGGTGCAACAAGTGCCAGGTCTTGCCAAGAAGAACATAAGCTGCACGTTGCTCATTTCCTTAAGAAAACATAGCTATGTTTTTTCAAGACTAGAACCAAATGCTGAGTTCCGAGCTGTCGGAAGGGTCCTGCACCACCGAAAATTTCCATATTCAAATGGATTTCGCGGAGAGTGGGACCACATTTTTATTTCAGTAGTTTTAGTATTTCAGTATTTTTTCCGAGTTAAGATGGCATCTTTACTTGGCGTTTCGGGATTTAATTGAAAAAGAGTTGCATTTGCAGTGCAACTTTCGCAAGTCAGATGGTATAGGACCATCCAACCGCTCGGAACTCAGCAAATCATCTCGTCGTGGAAGAAGATATTTCTTCGATTTGTTTAATATGTCCAACTTATGCCCCTCTTGGCAAGACCTGGCAACTTTTTTTACTAAAACAAAACACTTTAGTAAAAAAGAATTGGTCAAAGTTGTTGCTATGAAACAAATTTTCCATTGGATTCTTACCGTTTTACCAACTTACGTTTGTAATCTTTTTTTTTAAATTAAATTTCAGAATTGAGTTTTTGCTGAATTTAAAACAAAATTGTATGGTAAATCGTACACGACCGTCACAACCATATGTAATATAATGTAATTTCATTTAATTTGTGACTACAAACTAGTGTCGTTCGTTGCAAATAACGGCTGCAAGAAGCCTTCCTTGAAAAGATTAATAACCTCAAAGTGCTCTTTCTAACATTAAATTGAGAGATGATGATTTCGGTGTGCGTCTGCAATCACATCATAAGAACAACGTCCCAACTCATCGGAGTCCCCTGAAATCCTGTAGGTTACTCACTATTCCGAAGCTCTTTTAAGAGCTCTTTACTCCGTGTATGTACATACGGGCGATCATTAATGATAGACTTTTGTTTCCCACTTGTGTATGGTACTGTATGAAATAGTAATACATGAAATTAATTTTGTCGCTTACAAGTCCGATTAAAATTTTAGGTGCTTGGCATGAAGAGTACTTGAAAATTAAACCCGTCTGTGGACTATATGGCGAAAGTGGTTGCTTTAAAATTGACTTCGGTATCTTCAGGCCTCTAAGTGCAGGCATAAAACTCAACTCGTGCTCCCAGAGATGCAAGTGCGTACAATGATACGTAGGTGTGCAATGTCGAAGAACTCATTTAACATGATCGGGCTCATTTCTAGCTTCTTAATTTTTCAGTTCGTTGTCCATGTCCACATTTTCCAATATATTTTCCAAATTCAAATCGTTGTCGCAGCGTAAAAGTGCCACAATATAAACCAATATGGAAATGTTTAAGGACCGACAAAATTGTGTTCGAATTGGGCAAATGTGCTTGCACTTCTTTATTTTTTTACTTATTTCGGTAACAGATTTCAAATCCTTAATTAGGTCCTAACTAATAACTAAAACTAGAGAAATACATGAACAAGGCCTTTTTTATTACTAGACGATCTTGGGTTTAAACGCATGCTATGTAGCAAACTGTTAAATATATGCAAGGCCCTGCAAATGGGCTCATTTAGAGCATAATTCGTTCTGTGCATAGGTATAAAAAAGGTTTAATAGTTCTTAGAGTTCTACTAGGTACGGACAGATTATTACTATTTAGCAAGACAGGGCAATTAATTTTGCCACCAAGTAAATCAGGTATGAAGGGCAACGCAATTACATTGCTTCGATCTTGAAGTGAGGACAGATTTAGCAGAATAGAATGGAGCGGAATCGGTGAAATGGAGACTTTGAAGGGCAAAACCCAAGAAAAGCTTTTACACACAGTTAACGCGACGGATATGAATGAATCCAGTCGGGTTCCAAAAAAATTAATAACAATTTTGACGGTTTCAGAACAATCCGTTCGCTGTTCTTCGTTTATAATGAATAAACGTTAAATACATCTCTACATGGCATTCAAAAAGACTAGCATATCGTTTTATTTCATAGTTTAGTGAATTTTTTTTTTTGAAATGATAACTGAAATGTTCTTAAAATGACGAAAATCACGACATATTGGTTCTTTACATATTTCCCCGCTTATTTTTTAATTATTAATTTTTGCGCCTTTTTTTTCCATTTTTTTCAGAGCTGTTCAACATATTTTGAATATTTGAGTTGTTGCCTATCGTTATCAATGAAATTACCGTGCCTATCGATACATCGGTAGGTAAAATAAACGGCTCGACGGTAAGGTTTCGACTTACGATATACAAACTATTCCGACGCTATTTCGAATACGGTCTCACTAAAATGTTGGGATGATGTCAAGGCTAGCTTAGCTAGGACACCTCACTGTCGGACATCTGGCAACGTCACCCAAACAGCTGTTCGGGACTTAAAAATTTGTACTTTTTCTGAGATAAAACCGATTTTTAGAACTAATTTCCCTAGGGAAGTGGCCACGCATTGCAGTTGGTATCTATGAGCCTGCTCTATCGGCGACTTGGAGCTTCCCTAAGGGGCATTTCCCGCACCATTCACCCACTCCTAGTACCCGAAAACAGGCAGAAACCAAGGGCACCTGCGGAAACCAAGCGATTCTACGCCGGCAAAGTGATGGGTGGCTTGAAGTATCTGAACCAAAAGGAGGCCATCGACGTGGACCAGGAACTCTTCAACGAGTACAAGTTCAGCGTGGACCAACTGATGGAGCTGGCCGGACTGAGCTGCGCCCACGCGGTGACCAAGTGCTTTCCGGCGGAGAAGCATCCGCGCATCCTCGTCTGCTGCGGTCCGGGAAACAATGGAGGCGATGGCCTGGTGGCCGCCCGGCACCTCGCCCTAATGGGCTACACACCCACCATCTACTACCCCAAGCCCACGGCGAAGGCGCTCTTCGAGAACCTCAGCCACCAGTGCCGCCGCATGGAGATCCCCAGCGTGGCGGAGTGTCCCTCGGTGGAGGAGGCCGCCCGCGACTTCGACCTCATCCTGGACGCCCTCTTCGGCTTCAGCTTCAAGCCGCCGGTCCGGGCGGATTTCGTCGCCGTTGTGGAGCTGATGCAGCAGACCAAGCTGCCGATTGCCAGGTGCGGGGTTCAAGGCTCATCTGAAGCCGGTTTTATACCGATTATCTGGATGCAAGGGTTCTATATCCATCAAAAGATCAAAAGCCTTAGTAATTTCTGAAGATCAGGGCATATACATAGATTGCCAGGGTTCAAGGTTCATCTGAAGATCAGGGGTTATAGATGTTCTTAAAATATGTGCTATATACGTATTATCAGGTGCAATGGGTTCTATATCCATCGAAAGATCATAAGCTTTAGTAATTTCAGGGGGATATACATAGATTGCTAGGCTTCAAGGTTCATCTGAAGATCAGGGGTTATACATAGATGTGCTTAAAACCGGGTTATATACTTATTATCAGGTGCAATGGTTTCTATACTATTTTGTTACTATTTCATGTTTGGAAATCCTAAAATTATTCATAAAATAGTTATTTTCCGTCTGTCTGTTTCTATTTCTGGGAGAATCCCTAACAGAACATCACTCTCTTTACTATTAAATTCATTTGGAATAATGAATAATGTAAATAATCCTTGTATTTACCTCAAAGTCATCTCCAATTCTTGTTGCTTTTACCTACTATAGATTTAATACCATTCAGTTATATGTTCTTCAGACAGGGATATTTTTTTCATTTAAATTCCGCATAAGTACATCTTAAAAGTTCCAGAGGTGCCAAAATATAATGTGTTCTAATCTGCTTAATCCATAACTAATGATCTACCCTCATTGCAGCGTGGACATTCCCAGCGGCTGGGATGTGGAGAAGGGAAAGGTGACTGAATGCGATCTGGAGCCGGCTCTGCTCATTTCCCTCACGGCCCCGAAACTTTGTGCCCGCCAGTTCCGCGGAGAACATCACTACTTGGGCGGCAGATTCGTACCGCCGGCCCTGCAGTGCAAGTACGATCTGAATTTGCCTCCGTATCCGGGCAACGAACTCTGCGTCAAGCTGTGATTTATACATATACTCGATTGCCATAAATAATACAATCTAAATCTACATTTACAAGCCGATTTTTGTGCATCTGAGATGAATAGTTGGTTAAAAAAGTGCCTATAAAAGGTGGAAGGGAAAAAGAGATAAATAAAATATATACCTTAAAAACTGAAACATATGTTTTCTTGTTATAATCGAGAAGAGTTCAATATTGTACTTAAAAAACGATATATTTCCATAAAAAAATGTTTATAAATATTTAAAAAGCTTGTCTGTGCCTTCTAAAATGTAATATTGTACATTTTTCATCTAAAGATTTAGGTTCTTCCCTTGTGTTTTATTTTATATATTACATATTATATAAAGTCTACAATTAAGAGGGTTTATCTACTTGTACAGGCGATTGTAGTTCTTGCGCCGGCGATCCTCCTCGAAGTTGTTGTTCCTGGCCCACTCCTTGAGGTTGCCCTTGGAGCGCAGCATGGCCGACTTGGAGTCCACGTCGCGCAGCACGAAGGGCGAGAATCCGGCCATGTAGTCCTGGTCCAGGGCGTTCGTCTTGGTCTTGGCCACGCGCGACGGCATCTGGCGTGGCATGGGCTGGTCCTCGAACAGGATGGGGTTCCTCGAGTGCTTGCCGCCCTGGAAGCGCGGCAGGCTCTGGTTCTTGTACTTGTTGGTCAGCGGCCGGCGCGTATTGATGTGTATCACCTGGCGGCCGTTCTCGTCCAGACTGACGGCCACGCGTTTGAGTGTCTTGTTGCCACAGTTGGGGCAGAATACCTTGGTCATGATGCTGGTGGTTCTGTAGCAGGCATAGCATCGCAGTATGTAGGTGCGCAGCTGCTTGATGATCCGGCCATTCAGGGCGGCCAGATGGAGATTGAGCTGCTTGAGCACATTCTGCAGGGCGTAATCGGTGGTCATGCAGGCCACCGGCGGCACCTCATCGGTCTCCACCTTGCCCTCTAGGGCTTTCTTGGCCTTCTTGATGTTCGAGTGCGTGATCCAGCCATCGTCGCCCACTTCCTCTTCGAGATTTTGGCTTGGGGCTGGCTGTGGCTCGGATTCCTCTGCTTCCTCCTCTTCTGCCGGCTGCAAAACCAGCAGTTCCGACCGCTCTTGCTCCGTTTCAGCATCATATTCGCACTTGAGCTGCTCGAACAGCTTGTCCAGCTCCTCCTGACTGGGATCCTGGGCGAGATCCTCCTCGGCTGCGATTGGATGGCTGGGCAGGGCTTCCTTGCCAGCTAGTTGAGCTTCGATGGCGGCTTTTACACTGTCCTCGCCTTCCTGCTCCTCCTCTGAGCCACCCGCCTCCTCATCCTCCTCCTCCTCCTGGGAATCCCCATCCTCCTCGGAGTCCTCCTCTTCACCCTCAGGCATGTACCAGCCAACCATCCTCTTGTTGCTGGCATCCTGCATTTCCTCGGGTTTCTCCTTGGAGGCAATGGTTTGGGCCATCACGGGCTCCGTGCGCAGGTGGTCGGTGCCCACGGTGTCCGCCTCCAGTTCGTAGGTGAGCGAGATGACCTTCAGATCGATCCCCGAGAGACTCGCATAGTCGCCCGTTCGCTTGGCGAACTCCACGCAGTGTTTGATGCTCTCGGGACGCGGCTCGCGCACCTGGAGGTCGAAGGGCAGGACGCAGAGGCGACGGATCTGGCGCTTGTTGCGCACCTCGGCCACCACATCCGGCACGGTGAGCACCTGCTCCGCGTATTCCTGGAGGGGATTGGATTTGGGATTTAGGGGGGTTCTCTATGGCATCCAGGGATGACTTACATTCAGGGGCACGGCGTTGATAAAGGCGGTGGTGTCCGCCACCAGGAACTTGATCTTTCCGCTCGTCTCGGCCATTTTCCGGGGTAATTTTCACATGAAAAACAAGGCAGGCAAAGAAAAACAATTCAATTCAGCACGTGTCGGAAGTTTCTTAGTGATGGCGATATTTCCTGATATTCTTCCTATTTATATCGGTTATATCGTTGTTACGCGATGAATCGATGTTTGGTAAAACATATTTCGCCACGCAATTGACAAATTGGAATTTGAATGTTGTTAAAATACGTGTCCAATTGATCTTGTGGAAGGTATCCTACAAATATTGTAAATGATACAAAAAAAAAACTATCGAACTATCATGAAGTCCATTTCCTATTAGCCAATTGAACACAGGATTATACTAGTTTTTTAGAAGGAGACCAAAAGTGGATTTCCAACAGCTGTCAAAACATTGATTAATTCTTTTTTAAGTGACATTTTATTTAATTGTTCTTCTGGGTGCCAATTTGAAACACGTAATCATATATTTGCTCAAAAAATTAAATGCGCTCATTAGCAAATTAATGATTAGATAAGAAAATTGCGCGAAGGGCTTTACTCACTTGAAATAATAGGAAAGTGCTTGAAAATCAAATTAAGAGTTAAACAACCATAGATGTACTTAAAAAAATGTTTTTCTTTCTAAAATCAAGGCCTAGAAAGAACAGTTATTTGAAAGTTGTGTTTTTAAAATACTACCTCTGTAAACATTAAATTGTTACTTGTGTTTTTCTCCAAGAACCGACAAAATAGGCAAAGAAAATACATAAAAACCCAATAGGCCTTTCAAAATTGAAGTCCCAAATAGAAATCCCTGATTTCAATCGATTCGATAGTCGATGAAGATTGCCTGGACATCGATGAGCCTTGACAGCGGCAAGTGCCACCTCTAGTTTTCAAGCCAAAAATGGCGAAGTGAATTCCTTTTTTCGTCCAGTTAGCAGGCAAATTTCGTGAAGCGCTCGAATTAAAAGAAAGTGAACGACCTTTTTCGCCGGACTTAGTGAAAACGCAGTGCAGCGGATCGGCCGAGTGATCCGGCAAGAGCGCGACAAGAGCAGCGAAGAGGAAACTGCAGAATGTGGGGCCATTGGCAGACGGCCACCGCCGCAGTGGCTCCGATGGGCGCACCCCCTCCGCAGCCGTCGGTGCCGCCGCCACTGCCCGACGCCCCACCACCTCCGCCCCCAGCGGACGGTGCCTCCTCGGGAGGAGCACCCCCTGGCCAGCAGTCGTCGGCAGGGGTAGGAGGATCTGGAGCAGTTGCCCAGAACGACAGCACCAACCCCTCCGCAGCCGCCGCTGCGGGCGCAGCCTTCAACCCTTATAGCAGCGGACAGGCGGCGGCGGGGGGCGCGGGTGCCGGCAACCCCTACGAGCAGTATACGGCCGCCCAGTACGCGGCCATGACCCCAGAGCAGCAGTACGCCCTGCAGCACCACTGGCACCAGTGGCAGACCTACCAGGCGGAGTACGCCAAATGGCATGCCCAGTATGGCGAGCAGGTGAGTCCCATCATCTGGCAATCCTCCCTGCACCTGGTAAACAACCTAATCCTAACTAATTCCCCCTTCCCCAGTACAAGCGTGAAATGGCCGCTGCTGCCGCTGTGGCCACGACTACAGGTATCCAAGGCGTCCCAGCACCCGTGGTAGCTGCTCCCTCGCCAGCTCCCGCTCCCGCAGTGGTAGCCCCACCAGGTCCACAGGCCTACCCTGTGGCCCAGAACTATTATCAGGCCACGCCGGCTGCTTCCACCACGCCGAATGCCGTGCTGGGCGCACCACCGCTGCCCGGTAAGATCATGGCCCAGCCGCAGTTGTACAACCAGCCGCCGCCGCCGCCACCCCAAAAAGCCGGCTACAATCAAAATCAAAGCAATGACAACCAAGGCATGTGGTCGAGTGGACAGTCCATGCAGCAGCCGCCGCCCAATAGATATGGCGGGCAAATGAACCAGATGAACTACAATAGTGGCGGACCAGACAACCAGGGCGGCTATCCCAATCTTCAGCAGCCGCCGCCCTCGATGCAGAGACAGCCAACTCAGCAGCAGCAGCAGAATAACATGGACAACCAGTGGGGAATTAACAACCAACGCGGTGGAGGAGGCGGCAGCAACAATAGCCGTCCTTCCTGGGAAACCAGTGGACCGCAGTCTGATAATTCCGGGCAACAAGGTCACTGGGATGGTCCGCCGCCACAGAATGATATGAACAATCGCTGGAATGGACCGTCACAGGGCAACAGCAATAGCAATGACAGCAACAATCGCCGCTGGGATGGGTCATCAAACCAAACGCAGTCTGGCGGGGATCAGCAACAGAACCGCTGGATGAGCGGTCCCCCACAAAGCGATCAGAACCAGAATCGCTGGATGAGCGGACCTCCGCCTAGTTTGAACGACCAGCAGCAGGATAATCAGAATCCCCGCCAGAATCGCTGGCAGAATAATAATTCCGACATGGACGGACCATCGATGCGGAATAACAACAAGCAGAACCAGTTCCAGAACAATCGAAAGAGCTGGGGGGCACCAGACGAACGAGGAGATGGAGAAGGAGATGGCGACCAAAACCAGAATCCATTTATCAAGAACTCGCAGTCCGATTATGACCAGGATCAGCCGTCTGGCAACAATAACAACTTCGGCCAGCGAACAGGCAACTACCAGGGAAACTATGGCAATAGTTACAATAACCAGGATCAAGGTGGAGGAGGAGGAGGCAACTTTGGCAGCGGAGGAGGAAGCAACTATGGAAGCGGCGGAACAGGCAACTTTGCCGGCAGAGGCGGAGGCGGAGGCCAGGACAGCTTTGGTGGCCGTGGATCAGGAGGATCTGGGCCGGACAATTTTGGCAATAGCAATACTAATAGCTTCAATAACAACAATCGCCGCCAAAGCAATCGTTGGGACAACAATCGCAACCAAACCCAAAATCAGGGATATTCTGATGAGAGGGGCGGCGGAGGAGGAGGAGGAGGAGGAGGCAGTGGCGATTCTGGTTCAGGAGGGTTCAACCAAAATCGTGGCAATTTCAACCAGCGTAACAGCTTCAACCAGCAGAATACGTCTTACCAACATCAGTCTCAACTTCAAAATCCAAACCAGAATCAGCAGCAGAATCGCAACCAACAGCAGGCTCCCGACCTAGACGAGGCCAGCTTCGATCGCCTGTTCGACCAGTGGGAGCAGCAGTTCGAGGACTGGAAGCGGGCCAATGCCAATCATCCGGATCGCGATGAGTACCGCCGCTACGAGGAGGAGTTCGAGAAGCAGCGTCGTCGCATTGCCGAACGAAGGGAGCAAATGCGCCGACGTCGCCAGCAGCAAATGGGTGGCTTAACAGGATCTGGCTCGTTAACAGACATACCGAAAGAAGCTACAGTCGCCGGAGCATCCAAGCCCGAGGAGCAGGATTCGAACGATGATGCATTCGGCGGTGTCCAAGGCAATTTCGGTGACCAGGGACCACCCGCACCGGGACTTGGCCCTGGCCCTGGGCCTGGACCCAATTTCGGTGATCAGGATAGAGGACCCCCCTTCGGACAGGGCAACAGACAACCGGGACATTCGGGTCATTTTGCGAATGAGAATCGCGCCTTCGAAAACTCCGGAGTTCCTGGATTCAGGGGCAACCATGGTCCGCCACCAGGAATGCAGAACAAATACCAAACCGCCCAGAAAGCCATCCAGGACAAACAGCCAGGCCCAGAGGAGAGCAAGGGCAATCAAGCCAAGCCCTCGGGACCAACGGCTCCACCGGCTCCAATTTTAAATCCGATTGTTGTCCAGAAACCAGTAGTGCCAGCTCCCCCAGTAGCTCCACCCATCGGTCCTGTTCATCCGGCCTCCCTGCCGCCACCCGATGCTCCAGCTCCAACTCCTCCAGTAGTTCCTGCCCCGCCGGTGGCTCCACCGAAGCAGCCTCCTCCGATCTCCACTAATCTCGGCAAGCGGCGCCAAACACCTGTTCCTGCTCCAGTACCCGCCAAGCAGGTCAAGGAGGAGGAGCCCATATTCACGATTTCCCTGGACGACGACGACGACGAGGATGAGATTGAACCGCCGGCAGCCGACACGCCCATGGGCAGCATCTTCAAGAAGAGCGATGGCATACCGGGTCTGGATTTGGTGGCCGATGGCGGTGGCAAGAACTCAGCCTCGGTCTTCGATGTGGGGCTCGGGGATTCCGAGCCAGCAGCAGCGCCTGCCGCCCCAGCTAACCAGTCGGGCCCCTCGACCGCCAACAAGAGCAACGAATCGCTTAGCAACGTGCTTAAAGACCCGAACTTCTTCAACAATCTTACCCAGGCGGTGGCCAATGTCCAGGAGCGCGAGCAGCGCGATCGCCAGGAGCAGCAGCAGCAGCAGCATGAGCAGGATCCGAATCAGGAAACGGGATCGGATGGTCGTCCCCTGTCCTTTGCCGAGTGGCAGCGCAAGAAAAATGGTGGCAACGATAACAAGTCGCAGGATTCCCGCGATTCGATGAGCCCCAGTGGCAGTGACAAACCGGACAACAGTGGACCCGGGCAGGCTCAGGGTGTAGGTCCGGGTGCCGGTGGTCCCAATCCTCGTTCTCGTCCAAATTCTGGGCCTGGTCCTGCTCCAAACGATATGCAGCATTTCGACAACTTTGGACCGAACCAAGTCGCGGGTAGCAACTTCATTGACTTTGAAGGCAATGGACCCGGTCCCGGCTTTGGGCCACCAGGCAGGAACTTCGGTCCCAACGGTCCAGGACCACGTGGTCCCAACTTCGGGCCTAACTTTGGCCCCGGGGGACCTCCTTATGGGCCCAATGGCCCCGGAGGACCACCGTTCGGTCCCAAGTTCAGACACAATGGCCCCAACTTCGGGCCGAACTTTGGCCCGAATTTCGGACCAGGTCCAGGCCCACGTAACTTCGGACCTCGTGGACCCAATGGTCCATACGGTGGTCCCCGGCGCGACGACTTCGGTGGCCCACCGTTCGGCGGTCCAGGACCCAACTTCGGACCAGGCGGGCCACAAGGACCCAATGCGCGGGGATTCAACAACGGTGGACAAAACAGTGATAACCCCTTCCGCCGGCAGGGCGGTGGACCAGGTCCCGGTTTCGCCGACGATGATCTTGGCGCAGGACCACCAAGAGGCCCCAGGAATTTCCCGAACCGCAACAGCTTCGGCGGAAATCAAGGAGGACAGAACAATCGGAAGAACTGGAATGACGGGTATGTGTCCTTAGTCCGTTTCTAAGTTCTTAACCTTGATCAAATCGATTTTTCAATACGTATATGTAATACCTATATATGGAACGTTATATCTTGACAAAAATGGGGGAAAGGGGGAAGAGTCTTTCCCCCTTTATACTCTTTTTGGAATCCAATATCAATTGTCTGATTGTCTGAAGAAGATATGGCAGCATTATCTTTTCAAGTTTTGTGGATCGTATAATCTGCAAATCAGTTCAACTATATAATAATAGCGTGAAATTTAATTAGGGCTGCATGATTACAAACATTTATCTGAAAGGCTCCCATTTTGTTTTGGTGAATGACAGGACCTATATGCATTTGCAGTTCATTTTATAAGAGATTATATCTATAATATACCCATGTGATAAGGGAACCCAAGCGTTTTATAGAAATAAACGTATGTCTGTCCGACTTTACTACAGATGGAGTTCGAAAATGTAATATACTTTCGAATCAGGTTGCCTTCTATGGCTATAAAAAAAGTATTTCTTATGATATCCGTGAAATTCCGTTTTAAGTTCAAGTTCTTCGATTGAAATCTTCCGATTTCATTCCGCTCAATCCCCCTTTCCCACTTTTGTCCTCTTTCTATTGCTCTATCTGTATTGATTCATCCAATTTTATGTAGTTAACTTGCGCAGGCCTTTTCTAGTTATCGTTAATGCTGGAATTTCGATTCCAACCCCGTTTTTTCTTCTTCTCTTCTACTTCTATGCAATACTGATACATACTGAAAAAAACGTATAATTTAAAAAATGTTACCAAACAAAAAAAAAAACCAACAAAAAAACCGCTGGTATTGATGGTTGGCGATGCCCCCGATACATATATGATATATGTATATATTTGTTTAAACGTACACCCACCGATCTGTGTGTCTGATCCGAACCATTGTCTGAGCAGCAAGAAAAGGGGGCGGTAAAAACCTCCGGCATCAACAGCAGCAGAGCAAGAACTGAGCTCTGAACTCTTGAATCTGATTAGGAGACAGATTTTTGTGCGGGGCTTTCTATATCGAATGGGCAGACGATAGCCCCCTCTGAAAAAAAAATGTATCCATAATCTGTCATCAGATCGCAGGGTCCAGAAGCCAGAAAATACCTATATTTAGAAATTAAGGATACACACGTCTGCCAGATCCACAGAGAACAAAAACGAAGTCGAAAAAACAACATATGCTGGGAATAATTTTGCTGCTCGAAATATCATACGATTTTTACTTATTTTTACCCGCTATAACACACAAAAATAGCCCAATTCTTGACCTCATAACTTTTCTTGAGTTTTATACCATTTCAATTTGACGCGATTAAGTAATTTTCCCAGTTAATTTTCCCTGATTATGAAAGCAAAGATTAAGTCTTGTTTTGGTGGAAAATATAATACTTTTATAGCGCGAAGTTATATGAGTCGTATATGTTAAATATATACCATGGAATTAATATCAATAAAGGAAGATAAAACGAAGAGTAATGTTTTTGGGGGAAAACAAACTATGTTAAAAAAAAGAAACCATAGTAAGTTTTGGATTTAGTCCGTCTGTGCATTAATCTTTTGTTAATTTCCATTCTATTCTTAATATTTCCGATCGCTAAATACTGGTTCTGGTTAGTTTTAAATATTATAATTAATCATTTATAAGACATCTTCGAGATTATGTATCAAGATATGTTTCAAATATACTGAAAAAGATAAACAGTTTTTTTTCTGGTATCTACTATTGGTTTTTTTTTAAATGACCAATAAGATCTTTAACTTGAGAAATGCACTAATTAAGGTTTTGATTAAAAAATAAATTATAATTCGTCTGTTTCTGGCTTTGTCCGTTTATGTTGCTTCGATTTTAGGGAACTGTCGTAATAAAATTAAGATATCGATTGCTTAAGCATTTTAAATTATTTAGTTAAGCTACATATGTCCGATTAATATCAAAAGTAAAATTACTTGTCCGATATATGACTTTAAATCGATTAACCATATTTTTTGTCCGATTAATATTGAAATAAAAATTTCCTTTGAAGTTTATCATTGATTTCAAAAAACAAAATAATAATTTTTCTATTTTATTGTTTTTTTTTTTTAATAATATAACTATTGTGGTCCGATGTCATTATAAAATCAATTTATAATTTTAAAATGTATACAAATTATAGGTGTTGTAAGCCTTTAAAATGCACTCCCAATTTAGTAAGCAATATTAACAATATCCTATTTATACTTTGTCCGACTCTTCTGGCTTCTTACATTATGATAAAATCTTTCGAATAAATTACGTTTCGAATGGGCATTGTGCTAAATTTGAAAAGATATTTATGCTTTGCCCAGAGAAGCTATTTACACATAAAGAAAACTGCATTGCTAGTCTAAGTTTAGGGCCAAAATATATACATATGTATATCTCTATTTATGCTCGTCTGCAATTTTTGGGCAGTGGGACACGTAGATTGTGCACCCGCCCCTCAGTCCCCTGCCACGCCCCCTTTCTTAACTCACAAAAAAAAAAAAACAAAAACTATTTTAGTAAATTTCAACCCAAGTAAAAGTTCAAGTGTTTTTCTTTTGGTTTTTAAACATTGAAAACCTTTAAACAAAATTAAAAACTATAAAATACAAAATCGAAAATATATATAAAACAAATAAAACAACTGCAAAAAATGCTTTCAAAAACGAAAACCAACAAACGTAACAAAAAAAAATTGTATACTAAAATCGCCCATGGTGTGTTCCACCCGCCACCTCCACCCACAAAACAAAAATTCAATACAAAATCCAAAGGCCGGAGCAACAGCAGCAACCATTCCCCAACCAAAACGAGCCCATCTATCGACCGATGAAGGTGTTCGACTATTCCAACAACCAACCAGCCGCCAAGGTGATCGATTATGGCCACAAGTCGGGCGATGGAAACCCCATCGAGAGGCCTTCCGGCCCATCTTCTGCCGATAGAATTCCGGAATTCAGAGCCGTGAAGACCTTTGAGTATGGCCACTCCTCGTTTTCGGGACCGAATCGCATGGGAATACCAGGAGGAATGGGCATGGGAATGGGAGGAGGTCCAAATCAAGGAATGACAGGTTGCGGCCCTAATAGGGGGATGACGGGAGGACCCGGAGGACCCGGAGGAGGAGGCCCAGGAGCTTCCAATAGCAAGCGAAAGAATAAAAAAAGAAACAGACAAAAGAAGGAGGAGCGATTGCAGTTCCAGCAAAATCCGCAGTTGCAATCAAATTCGTTTGACGAATGCAGCTCCCCGAATCCCGGACAGGATGAGGTAAGTGGTCAGCCGAGTGAAAGCCCTCATCTTGGTCTCTAATCCTGCCAACGATTCTCCCACTAGCAGCAGCAGCAGCCGCAGCAAGAACAGCAGCAGGCCCAGGATGAGTTCCAGGATCAAGGCGATGAGTTTCCAGCAAATGAAGGCAATGATCTTGAGGATATTTCCGATGGAGAAGAGTAAGTAGCTAACCGCTGCATCGGTTTGCACTCAGCTTTGAGCTTTTTCAAGATAACTCAACTAATTATTTTGTTCTTTTTCCCCTAGCAATTTAACCCCACTGGATGGCGAGGATAACAACGAGGAACTGCCACCGCCGCCACCGATCGGCAGATGGAATCAGGGAAATGTCCAGGAGCAGTTCAATCAAAGCCCCTTTAATATCCTTCCCGGCCAGTCATTTGGCGGCGGAATGGAAAGATCGGCTCCGCCGCCGCCAACCATGTCACTTTTCCCCTCGGCAGCCAATGCCAATGACAACATTCCCACTCCGGTGACGGCTCCCCACCTGGAGATGTGCGTGCCGACCAACGAGAATCGCAACACCATCTCCGTGGACGAGGTGCTCTTGAATCCCGGTCGCCAGACCCGTCCCAAGCGCATCTGCATCATTCTGCGTGGTCCACCTGGCTGCGGCAAATCGCATGTGGCGCGTCTCATCAAGGAAAAGGAGCTGGAGATGGGCGGTGCCAATCCGCGCATCCTCAGCATAGATGACTACTTCATCATCGAGAACGACTACGAGGAGAAGTGTCCCAAGACTGGCAAGAAGGTGAGTGAATCAAACATTTAGTCATAAAAAATATATTCAAATTGTTAATCGATTACAGATACCCAAAAAGGAGATACTGTACGAGTACGATGACGCCATGGAGGAGACCTACATGCAATATCTAATCAAATCGTTCAAAAAGACGCTCAGTGATAATCTTTATGATTTTATAATAGTGGACTGCAACAACAACTCGCTGCGCACGCTGAATGAATTTTATTGTCACGCCAAAGACTCGAATTTTGTGGTGGGTCAAGAAATCGATATATCACTTGCAAGGATATGTGTTTACTTCTCGTTCTATAGCCCTACATCGTGGACCTACACTGCGATCTGGAGACATGCCTGGGCAGGAACTCGCACCAGCGCACCGAGAACGAGATCCAGGTGGTGCTGGACAACTGGTGCAACACACCGCTGCAGTACATCAAGCTGGACGTGAGCACGCTGCTTGAGAACGTGGTCGAGATGGAGGATGTGGAGGACATGGCTACGGTAACTATGCACTAAGCGGCCATGTCGCCGCGCAGCACAGGAGCTGGTGGAGGCGCTGGCGGAGCTCCTGTACTGGCCAGTGGGTCGTTGGCCAGTCCGGAGTCTCCGACTCCAGTCATGATTGCTCTTTAAGCGATCGATAGGGACGAAAATACCTTCAAAATCAGACCTGGCCGGGCCAAGTTCTTTCGAAAACAACAAACAGAAAACGCAATGCAAACGATATGATATCGCAATTCTAGACTAAGTTCTTCACTGGATTCGAATCTCTATATATACCTACTATATATAAACATTTTATGACATGCAATATGTGCACCTCTAGTCAACCTAGTCTAAGAAACAATAACGAACAAACTACATTAAGCTTTAAGTAAAGGCAACTCTGCAAGCTGGTTGAAGCGAACGTTTTGTTGATTTATGGCGGCTTCGTCTCACTTTCAGGACGATAATGCCTGCGCCGACGATGGGGAGACTGCGGGAGCATCCGCGGCATCCGAGGATGCGGCTGTCGAGGAGACCGACGACAGCAACAGCGGCGACGCCTCCAACGACGTAAGTGTAAACCGTGATTGCATCGACTGATTGGATTCATTTTGAGACACATGACGGATGGGGTTTAATGGGTTTACGATTGAATTCAATTAGTGCAATTAGTGTTTGAATGTAGAATGGATACTCGGCATCCAATTTGAAATACAAATGTTGTAGCATATATAATTCTTATAATGTTGTCATGTTAAACTTATGTATACTTTGTATCCTGAAAGGTGTACTTATAAACGTGTGTTATTCCCATGATACTAACATAGTATTTGTTTCTAATATGTTTCTATACCTTATCCTTATAAAAGGAGCCTTGTTTCACATAAACATTCAATTTGTTATTTGTTTTGTTTGTATTAGAAATGTATTGTAGCACTTTGACTTATTAGTTTACTCTTTTACATTGACTAATATGATTTAATGATAATGCTTTTATTTTAAAGGAACAAGTATTTGTCTTAAACATATTGATAAAGTGTTCGGTGTCCCCCACTTAAATTTCAGTAAAATTTAGTTGAAAGTATTTATTATACGTTTTATCTTTATTTAGTCACATTATACTCCCTGAATTAGTCCAGTCAGTCGCTAGAAACGTAGAAACAGCAGGAGATTGGTGGCCTTATGGGCCTGGGTATCGGTAAATATTCCTCTAAATTTTCCTGAAATTCTACCATTGCACTCTCCACTTAATCCGGATCCCAATCGTGCGTTCTGCGTTTCGCGTGCTCCAGTGCGGCTTCCTGAAAAGCAAATGGGAATGTGACACCACCGAGGAGAATCTGGGTGAGTCCCTATCGTCTTGGCTTTGGTTTTTACCTTCAACTAACTGAATCCACCATTTCAGCCCGCTTGGATGGCACCAAGCGTCTGATGCAGAACCGCCGGACCGCCAGCATGGCCGACTATCTCCAGCTGGAGGATTGGGAACCACCCAGGACCTCGGCGAATGGCAAGAAGCGCGTGAGTAGAATTTAATTAGCTGTTGGGGGAAACGTTTCTTTGTAATCGAGGGTTGGGGGGAAACGTTTCTTTGTAATCGAGGGTTAGTATCAGACAAGGTAGTGTTGAAGAACTTTTCACCTGGAAGAGAAAAAGATAGCTAGCTATATTGCTATCTCTTTTGCTTACAGAAGGTTTAGATAATTAAACGATACTAATAATATTGAAGTTTTCTGTTTATAATATTACTTCAATACAAAATTATAGCTTGTTATGTTATTTTATAAATTTTTTTAAATGTTTTATTGCAATCTTTGTTGTTATAACTTAATACTTCGTTTTTATGCTTATAAAAATTCACTTATTTGGAGAGTTTGGATAAAGATTTTTACATATAACTTTCTTATATTATAGATTTACTATATCGTAAAGAAATAACATACTGTAATAATATGTTTTAATATTTTAAGAAGAATTTATACATTGTATATTATATTAATTGTTGTTGTTCTATTATGCAAAGCAAAGTTTTATTACCAGGATATATGTGCAGGAATACTTTTTTATAATTTTATTGCAATCTTTTTGTTGATCTAATCGGTTATTATAGCTTAAAATACTATACCAAATATTTTAGTCATTGTAGAAGAATTTTTTAACGAAAGAAACGTTTCTGAGGCTTGTTATTTTTTTAACATAAAATCCTTTACCGAAATCCCTACGACATCTTTCAGGTCCGTTGGGCGGACATCGAGGAGAAGCGCTCGCAGGAGAAGATGCGAGCCATCGGCTTTGTGGTGGGCCAGACCGACTGGAACCGCATGATGGACCCCAATGCGGGCAGTCGGGCCCTGAACAAAACCAAATATATCGAGCGCATCAAGCGTCGCTAGAAAGACAATTACAAACATGCAACAGATACAAAAAAAAAAACACGCAGCATTTCCACCAACCAAAAAACACAGACCATTTCCACATGTACGGGTAGCACCGTGCGATAACAAAAGGCTCAAAGACCCCGAATTACGATTAATCATCTATCATTCAGACGCTATCAGTATAATTTCGCAACCATCAGTCATTTTAGGCGCGCTGCATTTACAAAACGAATATTCAATTTCGTTGCCCACACGAACATCCGATCGCGATTCAGATCCTAGCAAAATATATTAAAAATGGGTGTATTTTAATTGTAAATTAAACCAATTCGCCTTTAAAACCGAATGATGCATCCAATTTTTTTTTTAGTTTGACGAAATATATAATTGATATACGTGAATTTACATTATTTTGATTTCATTTGCCAGTTTAGCGGGTTCATTGAACCCTGACTGCCTTCTCTGTTTACCGCGTGACAGCTGTCTCTGTTGCTCTGTAAACAACCATTGACAGCTGTTCGACCGGGGGGCGTGGCCGGGGGCGGAATGGGGATGGGCTTGGCTTTCGGATACTGTGTGTGTGCACCTCGCAAGCTTGCCAAGGTGAATTACAGATGACAGCTCCGGGCAGAGTTGCACAACATGCGGCGCACTTGGAGGCGGGACTGGGCGGGATCAGGGGGGTGGATGACGGTGGACGAGGCGCAGGATCAGGGGGAGTTGGAGCGCCACCAGCAGTCACCAATGGCTCGCATCCACTCCAAGCACCCGAGCCCATTGACAGTCAGTGCTGGTCGAAGTCTGAAAGATAGCCAAGGAATGTATGGAAAAAAAGTGAAGAAAAAGTGCATATATATAGTGAATCTTAAATAAAATGCGAGTAATTACGATGATTAAAAAAATGGTTTTTTATTAATATTCTTTTACGGAATTAAAGTTTTTAAGAACTATGTATAAGGGTTTTAATAAATGTTTTTACTACCAAGTTAAAAGTTATTATTTTTCAAAGTATTATTTTTACAAGTGGTTCAATAGTTATTTCCTAACTGCCTTTTAAGTTAGTTTTACAAAAATGTTTTATTATTTAGTGTATTGGATCGTGTAATCGCTATTATAATATATTATGAAAACCACAATATGGTTGGTTCAAGTAATATCTATGCACAAAACACTAGAGTTTTAAAATCGCTTTTAAATTCTAGTTAAGGTGTCTAAAAGTATGCAACAATAAATTTTAAGCCCAGAAGCTTTATGAATTCATTTAGAAAGACGACGGTTTTTATTTACTTTATACTTTTAGAGACCCTAAATGAGATTCAAAAGTGATTTCAAATCGCCAGTGATTTGTATCGGTAGATATTTGAAATACATGTTAAAATATCATAGCATCATTTTTGACACCCTCACAAGTGTTATAAAATCTCTAGAGATTCCAGTGAGTCAAAATCTCCGAAAATGTATGTCCTTTGCATTGAATGAAATGTAGCATACTTTTTGGTTACTTTTAATAAGGTTTCATTTTAACCCTGTGGAGATTTGACTTCAAACCTCTAGATTTTTTATTGGAACCCTGTGGAGATTTTACTTCAAACCTCCAGATGTTTTATTGGCACCCCGAATACTAGTTCTAGCTACCATTTTCCTCTCCAAAAACGGCCAGATCTGGCGGGTATTTAGCCGAAGGCTAAGCTCTGGCGGGCGATTTTCCGAGTCCCTGGCACGAAGCCGATTTAAAAGCGCTTCAGTTTCAGTTTCAGTCGAGCAACGCAACTCGAACGCATCGGTACATGAACGGCGGACGGCTAGCGAACCCAGTGTCCCGTCGACAACAACTCTCTCCAAACACCGACTGCAGTTTAATTAAATAAACACTAGCATTTCTTTTTTTTCAAGTTGAATACATCGAAGTAATAGTTGCATAGAATACCATTTTTCGAAAACCCCCCCCCCCCCAGTAGTGCTAAAAATCCCCGAAAAATCAGCAGCCGCATTTTGAAGTTACGTCAAAAGGAGTCGCGGAAGAGGAAGAGCCAACGGAGAGGAGAAAGTTGGAGGAGAGAGAGAGAGAGCCGAAAATAAAGAAAGAAAATAACAACAAAGCAGACGCACGCGATAGGAGTAACTGTAAATGTGAAAGGATAAAATAGGAGAAAGTAGAAATCAGCAAAGGAACTTTTCTTTTTTTTTTTTTTTTGGCGCGTCGTCGCCGTCTGCTTTTTGTTTTTATTATTTTTTCTCTCTCTGTGCCTGTGCCTTTGTTGATTGCTTTGCAGCCGGCTTTGGCCAAAAGGGAGGGGGCGATAAAGCGAGGAGGAGGCAGAGGCGACGGAACACCCACGACGGCTTATGTAAAGCGTGCTTAAAGCGTGCTATGGAAGCATGTCGTCCACTTCCAGCTCCGTGCTAGCGTTGTCATCGTTTAATCTATTATTTTTCACCCAAGGTAAGCACTTGACACTTTACATAACTCCCCCATTTCTGGGGTCCGATTGCCCGATTGGGATTAATGCGTGTCCAGTTGGGATGTCACCAGAGGGTGCCACAAATTTTGGTCGAGTTTTCTGCTTTATGTGGGGTATTTTGATGGGCTTCCGGGGACCTCTAAAAAGCATGTGAAATTATGATTAAGCATTGTTGCTGATTCGGTTAAAATAGGAGGTCCATTTGCCAAGTTAAATGAGAGGGTGCTGTGTCCTACTTGAATGTGCAACAATGCTTTTAGTCTGATAATTTTATAAGTGACCACTTGAATGAAAAAAAGAACGTCATTTTATTATGGTTAAAATTCAAAATGTATGAAATGGGTTTTTGTAATATTTATTTTTTTAGGTTGCTACAAAAACCATTGAATTTCTTAAAAGCTCTTTAAAATACGCCTAAAATATGCAGTGAAAATACGGACGACCGCATATCATTTTGATTTTTCGTATTATTCATTTTGTTGCATACTCTTAGGCTAATTTTGAGTGAATTCAAGACCCTAGTGATTTGAAAGATTTTCTATATAAATCTTAGGACGAAGGGAATGAGAGGGTGGTGTGTCCTACTTGAATGAAAAAAGAACGTCATTTTATTATGGTTAAAATTAAAAATGCAAGCAATATTTATTTTTTTAAACCATCGTATTTTTTAAATCTCTTAAAAATATGCCTAAAAGTATGCAGTGAAAATACGGACGACAGCATATCCTTTTGATTTTTCGCATTATTCCTTTTGATGCATATTCTTAGGCCCTTTTTGAGCGATTTCAAGACCCTGGTGATTTGAAAGATTTTCTATATAAATCTTAGGACGAAGCATATAGAATTCTGTGCACCCAATGTTTGAGCAACTCTATTATTTCCATTCTGTAGTTCAGGACACTTTTCACTCGGATTCTCTTTGGTCATTTCCGCAGTTGTTTAATTTCCCGTTGATATGCCATGAATCTGTGCCCAGATTAAGCCGCCCACAGTCGCACAAGATAATATATCTCAGTCAGAGAGCCCTAAGCCTGGGCTCAATCTGAATCTAACAATCCGACCTCCAGGGGCCCCCACATAAATCCCAACCCATTTAAAGAGCCACCAAAGCGGCCTGACCAACTTGATTTGCATGCAAATTGCGTATAAGTCCTTGAATTGTTGCTGCAACAGCGAAACCTCAGCCAGGAGTTCGCCTCCTCCTTCAAAAAGAACAGAAAAAGCAGTGGGTAGAGAGGCAGTTGACTTGGCCAAACTCATTATTTGGTAATAGCCGTCGTCGCTAAAAATATTTGCTTTTAATTAAAACAAAAGGCGGTAACACACAGCAGAGCTGTTTGCCAAGATAAAACTTTTGCAGCTGTTCATTTTGGACAAATTGATTTTTACTGGACTTAATTGAGGGACAAAGTGTGGCTGGCAAATTGGAAAGAAAAAGTTTTTGGCAAATTAAAGAGCCGACGGGAAGATCGGGTAGATAGAAGCGCAGTCAAGGACGCGTCGCCAAGAATTTACCCTCCAATCAAAATTGAGTTCCCACTTTTGTTGACCCAACACTGCGGTTTCAGCACTTCGACACCACAGAGAAAATGAAAACACATGCAACAAGGGCTCTGACACTATTTTTAGGCTCTTGCCACCCGTGCCACAAGGTGCAATTAGAAGAGGGGTCTAGACTTTGGCACATCCACGAAGTTCTGAATGCCCTATCCAAAGGTTTTTCAATATATCTGGGAACTAAATATAACTTTATATTCATGAATGAACTTCGCAGTACCTAAAAGTGGAGAAGTTTTTAGGGTACGCCACAGAAATCTCAAGGCTTGAAATATTTTGCAAGGGTGTCCAAAAGTATGCTTTGAAAAATATAAGGTCTACTTTTGGCAACTTTCCATTGGAATTGCGGGTGTGAAATATAACATTGCATACTTTTAAACACCGTTATAAGTGATTTTGAGCCTCCTTAAATTGTTAGAGGTCAAGTTCTTAACAAGTTCTTACAATACTTTAAAATATTTTCCATAAAAATAATACCTTAGTTCTGTTGTCAATGGAAGAATATATCTAATATTCCTGAGCCTTAAATTAAAGAATAATATTTTTATTAGCTTTTTCAATATCCCTTTTCCTTTTTGGCAAAGGGTATTAAAAGACAATGGCTGTGGTTTGTTGGGGGCAGGTTTTCAATGTCAATACCAAAAAAAATGGACGAGTGCCACACACCCACAACCAAAGGGGCACCCACACTTGTTTACCTATTGGGACGTGTGTGAATTTAAATTTGCATTGATTTTCCGCCTGGTTAGTTGATTCAAAAAGCCATTAGGAGGGGCAGACATATTTGATTATTTTTGTTTGCACCCGATTTTAATTGCTCACACAGCACACAAAACATCCACACACATAAAACCCTTCCAAATAGGCAATAGAAAAATGCATTTTGCAATTATGCCAACCGAATGGAACCAGAAATACCAGACAACAACAACAAGAAGAACGGGTTCAACAAGTGGGCGGGGTCGTCAATGGGCGGGGACATCATTACGGAGAAAGTCCTGTTCCCTGCCCCCCGCTAGTCCCCATTTCACCCTTCATCTGCCATCTGGTTTCTCCTGCAAAGCAAATAAAGTGCGAAATGAGAATTGCCATAGGATGGTCACCGTGGTTCGAACTCTTTATAGGAAAGGAATATATTTTAAAAAATCAGAAAAATGTTAGCATCTGAATATCACTCTTGACATGTGGTTATGTATCCAAGAAAAAGTTCACAAATATTGCTACATTTAAATATTTTTATTTTTAAAGAACATTTGATGATTATTTTATTTTACTCTTATCATTAATCACAATAATTAAATCAAATTATAAAAAGGATTTGTTTTGATTAAAATAGAATATTATACTCAATTAAAAATCCTTTAGGATTAAAATAAAAATATCATACTGATTTGATTTTATGAATTGTGTATTTTAAGTCCCTTATAAGTAGATTGTATATCATGCAAAAAGGCAATACACCATATAAGGTACTATTTGAATAATGGCATTCATATATTTTGATTTCTGAGGCCTCGCTAAAATTTTATAAAATAAAAATACAACTTGTATTATCCTTAGACCCTTAAACTCCATTTTCGCCCGCTTTTCAACCACTGTGCTGTGTGGAAAGCCCAAGTTGAGCCAGAGGCTGGATTAGCTCTTGTCGTGACCTCGTGGCCCGTTGGCATGCAAAATGCAACTAATTATGAATTTTAATTAATTCTGGCATTTTATTTTGTTTGCTGCTGCTCTGCAGCATTTCTGCCCGTGGGCAATAATAATAATAAAGTGACTCGGGGAATTGCGGAGAAAGTCTTCAGCATTTTCCGCCTTCTTTTTTTCTCCTAGACTTTTCCCCGGCTCTTGGTCAAGAGAATATGCATATAAAACGAGCTGGAAATAAAAGTAAAATGGGGGGGGGGAAAACAAGACTCTTTTGACTCTTTTGTTCGGTTTTCGGTTTGGGCTCTCCCCTGTCCCCCAGTCAAGTGTCTGCCTTTCAGTTGTTTCTGTCGTTTGATTGGGCCGTATTCGTGGCATTTTGGCCATGGGAGATTGCATTTCACTTTGACCGTTGAAGAATGCCACGTGCACCAAGGAAATGTTTTTATTTTTGAATGCACACTTTTTCAAGGCATTCATTGGAATGTAAAGACTTTAGAAATGCATCTCGGTTCGGTGGTTTCTAGCATGCAATTTCACCAACCTCAGTTCCTTAGCAGAAACTTATTGGCAAAGGCTTATTGGTATTTTGTGCAGGAAATAATGGTATTTGCAATTTTGTAAAAGATGTCTAAAAGCATGCAACATTTTTGTAAAACGGCAATAAAGACTTTATTTCTTACTGCATACTTTTAGACACCTCTACAATTGATTTCAAGTTCGTAATAATTTATGTGCTAATTTTATTTTCAAATAAATTCCCTTTTATCGATTGTGTGCCTTTATTCGCCCAGCAAGTTTCCCCCTTTCATTTGTTTTGTTTTCTTTGGTGTTTTGTTGGGCCATATATTTTATTATTTTGTTGTGCCAGCAGAATAATCGCATAGTCTGCTTTTGAGGGCAACAGCTGCATCTGACATTTGTGCCCCTATCTTAACCCCGGAGCCCCTATGCTTAACCCCTGTTGTGCGCACTTATGCCTGAAAGCTTTATGAAATTCCAATTTAATGGTCTTGTGGCTTAAACTGCATTTTGTCCATTTCTCCTTTACCCTTTTTTTCCCCCATTTGTTGTCGCTTCTGGGGAATCGATGGACATTCTGTGGTCGTTCTAAGCCAAATGCATTATTTAGCTCCATAAAAATGTCAGGGCTGTCGTATAAGTACACAGAAAACAAGATATACGGCCATCGTAAGCTACTTAAATAAAATAGCGTCGAAAAACAAACTTAAATACCAATATATTGCATGTGTTTAACGATTGAATCTTATTCGAATGGTTATAAAACATTTAACATGATTTGGAACTTATAAATCATAGTTTAATCAACGAAATTCGACTTAGTAAAAAAATTATAGACTATTATGATATGTTTTGTAAAAATATTGTATACTGTTTTTGGTGATATTTTCTCTCCGTATGGCTAAATGTATTCCCACACATAATGTTGTTGTTTGTTTGCCGCATGTGTTGAGGGGTCCTGAGGAGGGTTTTTGGGCATTTGCCGGTGACACGAAATGCAATCGACACTCGCTGGGGGAGTCATAAATATTGCAGCACTCAATTCCACTCAAAACTGACAGAGCCAAGTTGCCGGGGTTCCCAGGATAGCGTTTTCCAGGACAGGAATGCGGGCTCTTCTCTTCATTAACCGAAGTGAAATCCATCGAAATGGCATCTGTTCCATTATTCAGCAGTCACGAACCCTTGTTTGCTGTTCCATAATTAAATTATTTACACACAGAAATGCGAGCAATATTAATGATTATGCAAATCGAATAAGTTGATGAGCAACGAAATTAACAACGATAATATGTAACTATTTTTTGCGGACAAGAGGGAATATTTAGAGTGTTTGCCAATTTGGGAAAAAATATGAAGCTTAAATTTAAGCCTGAAATAATACCAAATTATATTGGCCTTAATTTGCATTTATTTTAAATTATTATTCAATGTCATGTGAACCATTAAATACCTCTACATTATCACAGAAAATATTGTATGAATACTTTAATTTTTAAAGCTGTAAACCAGCAATGGAAGAGATACAAATGTAAATATTTAAATACGTTTTAAAAGCACTGTTAATTGAGGTAGAAAATTTGATGTGCAAATAAATGAGATCCGGTTTAAAGAAATAATTTCCTTCGTTTGATGCCTGTCAGCCTGAAGGGTTCTCCCGGGCTTTGAAGTAGGCAATTTTTTTTCAATTTAAAACCAGAAGCCGACTGACATACCTGGACGAGGATACATTTCAAGTGGACCCCGACTTTTGCTCAGATACCCAAGTGGGTGCTTGAAAAGTTTGCCCCCGCCGGCGACCTTTGAACCCTTCCATTGGCCATCCCATCGCATTCGATCTCCCAGCTGGGTGCCATCAGCAAAACTTTATTTCGCCGCTTGTTGCTTCAATCGCCGAACTGAGGGGCACATCCGAGGATATAGCACGTGTAGGGTGGATAAAGGATATAGTCGGGACCGCAAATTATGCAAAATGGCAGCAGCAGGCAAACAGGAACGTGCTGCGAGTTGGGGGAAAATACAGGGGAAACTCCACAAACTTAAGGCATTCAAGATTAAATTTCTCGTTGAAGGGAAGTTTTTAAAGATACATATATAACTTTACACTTTCGGAAGAATTTAAATTATCCGTAACTCTTTTTAAAACTCCAGCTTGTATTCATTTTAATTACATAACTTGTTGTTAGCTCAAAAAACAAGTTTGAATTACACACAAGAACCTGAAATTAAATCTCCTTGTGAAAATTCGCCTTAAGGATCCATTACTGTACTCAGGCGTTCCCCTAGTTTGGCACAAATCGGGGCGAGTGCCTAAATAATTAATTACAGAAAAGCGCAGTTCCATGAAAAGCGCGCTGAAGTGGTGTTGTGGTTGCTTTGGGTTGGCCATCGTGGGAATAAAAATAAATGGGGGAACAATAAAAAAAGGAAAAGAAAAAGAAAACGAAAACGAAAGGGGTTGGGAAAAACCATCACAAGTCCTTCACTTCTCACCGTGTTAAACCAATTGGCAAACATTTTTATTTTATTACATTTCAGTTGCATTTTCTGTTGCCTTCTGCTTTTTAACACCCAACCCCCCTCATTTTCCGCTCTTTCCGGGGAAATTCCTCCGCACCAGCCAATCAGTCGTCGGGGTAAATAGTTGGTAACTAGGGGTTCCGCATACGGTTAATAAACAAAAGGTGTCGCCCGCCCGTCTGTCCCCGGATTTATTTGCCCCGACTGCTATGCTTGTTTTGCCGTTGTCTCTCGGATTTTGTTTCTTGATGGCTGGATTGGGTTACGTTTATCGCTGGTTGGTTTCTGCTTGGGTTTTTCCAATGTGGTTTTTGTGGTCGCTTTCCACCGCTTGGGTGGTCCGCGTTTATGGCAAAATCAATGTAAGTCGCGTCTAAAAATAGGCAACTGGCCAAATCGCGTCACGGCCAAAGAGCCCTGGGGCGACCTAATTAAATCGCTCGACAATTGATGGTTTGCCCATCGACAAAGTGAATGATTGAACGACAGCCTGATTGAGTGACCTTGCACTGTGCCAAATTTAAAACAAAGGTTGTACGTTACGAAGATTGATGGGGCATGCGAACATTTACTGACATTTTTTGGTTAACTTTTTGAAGAACGTATTGTTATATAAAGGTAACGTAGGTGTAGTTTCTAAGTTGTTTTATACTTATACTAATTTTGATGGAATGGCCACTTTATACATATACCGAATCAAAGGTAGTATGCAAATGCGTATCTGCGAACATTTAAGAATTTTTGTTGAACTTCACATATTTCTTTATAAAGGGTTGTCCCGGTATGTTTTTTGATTTCCACTAGTATTATTGCTATATCTGTTTCTCTGCGTGTAAATTTAGGCGTCTCAATTGGATTCGTGTTGAAATCAATTAACTGACGTCAGCAAGGGATGATGGTGCTGTGGGCGGATTTTCCAAGGGGTGGTGCATACTTTTCGGCAAGCAGCTTGCGCCTTACATAACCCCACATGGGGTGGCTTTTGTTTTTCAGCACCCACCCACATCCCAAAACCCAAACATATAGAACCCCCCGGTGCAAACTTATTATGGCCATTTTGGCTTGTGCGAAACTTTATCAACATTATGGATGACTGACTGTCTTACATTTGCCCCAACTTGGACAAGGTTGAACCTTAATATTGTTTCATATCTGGTTTTTTGGCTTTTCATATGTGTATGAGGAAATGTGTTTTTGGTAAATGTTTGTTTGCCTTGTGCTCCGAATTACCCACAAGAAATGGCCAACTTTAAAAAGGCAATCTTATTAAGTTCATGTAGCCTGAAAGTTTTCAGATTTCTGGCTTACAAGGAACGGAAGATATATTATAGCTATACAAGTTTAATCCATGTTAAGTGAGCCACTCAAGAAACTCGGAACATGGGAATATAATTTGGAAAGTTAAAGCTTGACGATGTTAACTTAAATAAATACATATATTAAAGAGAGAGTGAAGGAATATAGAGGCCAAATCGATTGCTTAATATGGATCGAGGTTGGCTTATGAAATCCTGTGTATATTATTCTTCTTCCTTAAGAACCTTTTATGAATTCTTTTCGTTTAATATTGGCACCTTTGAACCCCACTTACTGCTGGAACCCCATCTTTAACCCCTCCTCAAGCCGTGTTTCTAGGTGACTTTTGAAAGCCAGAAATAAAATATGAGGAATGGAATGACGTTGCTTTTGGTGTTTATTGTTGTTCCTGCTGCCTTGTGCTTTTTTTTTTTTTGTTGTTTCCTGTCGAACGAGAATGAGAAGAAGAAGAAGCGGAAACAGGCAGCGTCATAAATATGTAAGCAGTGTGTGTATGACCTTCGCGTGTCGCAGCAACATTTTCAGAGTTTTCTGCATGCAGAAATACAACAACGTTGTTAAATTGAGGAGCTTTTTTTCGCCCCCCCTGCTTTTTCTGTTTGCCTTTCTCCTTTTGGCAAGCAAATCATATTGCATGTTCCCACCGCTGACCTCTGACCCGATATATCACCCCAGCCCCCATGATTTATTAGAACATGGCCTACGGCCGTACGAGGGACACGAATTGCAGGAATATAACCAGGGCCTCCAGAATGAAGAAGAACATCTATATTGAAATGGGTAACGGATAATATGGGTAATAATATTTGTCTACATGTATACATTTACCCCTGCTAAAGTCTGCAGATTGAGGTGATAGATTCCACAGACATCGAACTGTATGGGATCCTGCATGATTTGAAGGGCGAATCCCTCGATTTGACTTCTATCCGAAGTTGTCTGTCCTGGTCGATCGTTGAGTTGCTCCTGCAAGTGTTTGGACTGTACGAAATGTTAGGAAAATCTTCAAAACTTATTTTAGCTACACCAAATTACTTATAAAGTTGTCTAAAAGTATGCAGCTATATATTTTGAGCACACTTAAAATATTTTTGATTTCTGTGGCAATATACATTAAGTAAAGCTGTCTGTCTGTACTTTTAGACACTTTTTTCATGGACTTTAATCCTTTTTGATTCCATTATAAGCCCTCACCTTTGCAACACATCGTTGGCACGCAGCGCACATGGTCGAAATCTTGACTAGAGTGGGCAGCACTACGTACATGGTCTGGGCGAAGACAAACCAGGTGGCAGGCAATGCCTTCAGATATTCCACCATGAAGTACACATTACACATGATTATGCAGTCACCCAGGCAAAGGATATTCAGTTGGAGCAACGAGAGGCCATAGAGACGCGACAGGGAACGCGACAATTTTGCCAGATGGGCATATTCGTATCTGAGGGTTTTGTAATCTGTTGCCCTGGTTACCACTCGGCGATGCAGTTGCTCCAGCTGGCCATCCAAACGGTGGACCATTAGCATCATTTGCAGATAGCGAGCCCGAACTGCCTGAAGGCTAAAGGCATATTTCAGACTCTCCAGATACAGGCCACCCACATTGTACTCAATTAAGATTAGTGTCAGGCCACACCCTAAAACCACTAGCTCCAGTATAAAATGTCTGTATATAAAGGAAGTGTCCCTGACCAGAGGCAGTTGCTCCAGCAGACGTCGAACCCGCTGACACTCAAACAGGGCCGTTAGGACAATCCATGTATGAACCATTTTGTAGGCCACATTTACGGACTGGATGGTTTTCACAAAGTACGAGGAGAGGGGCTCGCCATTCGGAAGAGCACCCTTTAAATAATTCACTATTTCATTGGCCAGTTCAATTAGTATTATCACCAGGAAGGTACTGCCCAAAAGGCGGCCCAAACGAGTGCCGCTCCAGCCGCAAACCAGGCCAAAAAGCTGGAAATAACCAGTTATACAGCGTTCCAGACACAACGACATTGGGTCACCAACTGAGGAATCCAGGGTTCCCTTTTGTAATTTTATTACTAGCTATGAAGATATCTTTCAATTAATCAAAGAGGAGGTGCTAGGAGATCTTATCGAGCGTGTTTAACGGGGTTGGTTTCTCAGGGGGATGAGCGTATGTACTTGGTGACCCCGATTGCTTAAATCATTTAAAAAAGGTGACCCAAAACTAAAACTCGATGAGCTAAGTTGGGAAAGGGTTAACACTTAACAATGAGAATGTTTTTTGACAAGTTATGATATACTGGAAATGGGGGGACCCCGATCTATTATATTAAAGCTTCGCTGTATTGATACCAACTTACATATCTTGTATATCATTATTTCAATCTATTTGCAGTGCTCACGGTACTCAGCTCTACGATCAAGTACAACGAATACGCGACGGACAAGGGCGGCAACGTGAGCATACCCTGCATAGCCCAGGGAAATATTATGTGGGTGAAAGAGCACGGCAACAACAGCACGATAATCCAGGTGAGCTGCTGGCGATATCGCTCTGAAGAGCATGCTCTATCCAATACCCTATATCATTTTCCCCAAAGACTGGTCGTGTTTTGGTGCTGCGCAATGTGAGCACTACGGATGCGGGAATTTACGTATGCTTCGCCTCAGTGCCACGCCCATCGACAACAACAGCAATATCAGCAACTACCTCACCGCAAAGTCAGCAGGAGCAGGAAACGCATCCAGTGGTGGATGATGAGGGGAATGGTACCAGTAAGGAATCCCAAGGCGAGACCGAATCCCAGAAGGACTCCCAGCAGGAACCGCAAGTGGTGGAGGCGGTGGAGGAGGAAGTGGAGTACCAGGCCCAGCAGCGGACCAAGCTCACCGTTCGCACCGTTCCGGGTCCGGTTTCGCAGCTGTACTTCAAGGCCTCCACCATACTGGGCTTCCTCATCTGGCGCTTCAACAAGACCCAGTCCGGGGGCTATCCGGTGCGCAGCTTCACGGCGGAGTACCGCAATGTGTCCTACAAAACGCCGCCGGCCAATGCCAGTTTCGAGCACGCCTGGAGCAGGATGGATCCCATCAACATAGCCTTCAATGTGGTGAGTATTACCTTGTAAATAAACTAGAATACATCGGAAAAAACCTAGTAATATCATTAATTTCCTAGCATATTGCGATTTATTAAATATTATATGAAACAACTGAGGATCTTAAGCTTGTATTTTACTTTGAATTTTATTAATCCCTTATTGTATCCCTCACACGCATTTCGTATAGCGCCAAATGGAGGTCTATCGCCTGGCACCCAACACCACCTATGAGTTTCGGATATGGGCCAACAACGAGCTGGGCAGCGGCGAGGTGGTCACCACCAACGTGACCACGCTGCCGGAGACCAAGGAGGAGGGTAAGTCCACCACCACCACCACTACTATCCATTCGAACCATAGAGATCTTAGGCTCTATTAGGTTAGGCTAGGCTAGGTCCAAACCAGGTCTAGATTATGTTGACTATGACTACTATTTCCGTATAACTTTGATATTCTACTTTAAATGTGTAAACTGTAATTTTAAACGGTAGTTTATCATTCCTAATTTCCAATTGATGTCAACCTCTTTATATTAAGGACCATGAGATGGGATTGCAATCGAAATGATATAATATATAATAAAATATTGTACAATATATTATAAAATATTATATTTAAATATGATATATTATAAAACATTGTATTTTAATAGGGTTTTGAAAAACCCTACGAACTCATTGCAATCGCAAACGTGGTCACTACTTTAGTAACTTGATTGGTAGCCAGCATTATCGACTAACTTTAAACTAAGTGTAAACGTATAGCTCATTGTTTAGTATATTCGATTTGTATTTTTGGTAATTTTCGTTGTCCATCTATCTACTCTTCTCTCCCCTCTCTCTCTCTCTCTCTTGTGTGTGTGCGTGTCTCTGTCTCTGTCACACCCGATCCAGATCTCATACGCCTTATAAAACCCGACCTAGACAATTTCGATCCACGCATTTGGATAGTGGCCGTCAGCATAGTGCTCGGAACCCTTGTGATATTAGCGATCGGACTCTGCATTGTGCTCTCCAAGGAGTGCTATCAGTCGGCGCAAATGGGTACAGAATAAGTCGATCAACTCCAGCTTTAGCTCCAAAAAAAACTCCAACTCCAACTCCAAAATATCCCCAAGTTTTGAACAAAATATAGAAAACAGCAAACAATCCCTGAGATAACCAGCAACAAAGCTCACCCGTTTTTCTTTTTATTTAAAAGTGTTTTTCTTTTTACATTTGGCTTTTTATTTGAACTCACTGATTATTATACCCGTTACTCGTAGAGTAAAAGGGTATACTAGATTCGTCGGAAAGTATGTAACAGGCAGAAGGAAGCGTTTCCGACCCCATAAAGTATATATATTCTTGATCAGGATCACTAGCCGAGTCGATCTAGCCATGTCCGTCTGTCCGTCTGTCCGTCTGTCCGTCTGTCCGTCTGTCCGTCTGTCCGTCTGTCCGGATGAACGCTGAGATCTTGGAAACTATGAGAGCTAGGCTATTGAGATTTGGCGAGCAGATTCCTGAGCTTCTTACGCAGCGCAAGTTTGTTTCAGTAGAGTGCCACGCCCACTCTAACGCCCACAAACCGCCCAAAACTGTGGCTTCTACAGTTTTGATGCTAGAGTAAAAATTTAAACTGAAATGAATTGTTCTCATCAATACCTATCGATTGACCCAAAAAAAAGTTTGCCACGCCCACTTTAACGCCCACAAACCGCCTACAAACTTCAAAAAATCGTAAATATGAACGCGGATATCTCGGAAACTATCAAAGATAGAGTATTGGGATTTCAGATTTAGATTCCGTAGCCTTGTACGCAGCGCAAGTTTGTTATGCGAATATGCCACGCCCACTCTAACGCCCACAAACCGCCCAAGCCTGTGGCGCCCACAATTTTTATGCTAGATTAAAAATTTTAACTGAAATGTATTGGTCTCGTCAATGCCTATCGATTGATCCAAAAAAAAATTTGCCACGGCTACCCTAACGCCCACAATGCTTAAATCTGTCTTCCGCCGGTAGGTGGCGCATTTAAATCTCGCTTTGCTGCTTGCATATCTCCATTTCCCTTTGGTCCCTTTAGCTGAGTAACGGGTATCTGATAGTCGAGGTACTCGACTATAGCGTTCTTCCTTGTTTTTACCTTGCATTGTTCAGTTTGGTTATGGCTATATTATATATTGATGTTAATTGGTGTCGTTGTTGTTGTTGTCGTTATTGCCACATTGCTGTTGTTGTTGCCGCTGCTATTGTTAATATATTTAATATATCCCATATTGTGTTGTTTAACCGCATTTATATTTTATGTTCGCCAGCCGGACGCGAATTGTTTGCTTTGTCGTTGGATGTTATTTATATAAACCAATATATGTTTAAGTCCCCATATAATAAATACCAAATAATATGTGTACATAGCCTTAGTGCGGCTCCTGTGACCTGTAAATATAATTTTGCGTATAAAATGCATACGAAAATGTATTTGTTGTGAAAAGCTCAGTTCAGATGAATCAAATATTGATTCAAGACATATTCACTAGCTAATTTGTCTTTAATTTTTTAATAGACACCTATTATAAGGCGGTTTTAATCATTTTTCATCTAATAATTACAATAATGTTTAGAGTAATGTAGGTTTTTTTTAGAAATTAAGTGTTGTAGGCATTAAATAATTTTCTTTAGGAGAATCAAATATTCGTAGAACAAGGCAGCTATAATTATACAATATATATAAAAATCCATGTTGCTTACATTAAGTGTAAAATTTCACTTTTCATTTTAATCTTAAAAATATTTTGAGCCGCAGGACCCACTCCCACATTTATTCAACCAAAAATCCCCTTTGTAGAGCCTAGCCTTAAGTAATATAAAGTGTAATTTCCGCTTTGACAAAACAATTAAAGAAACCAATCCAGTCCTAGACCAAAAAAAGAGTAAAAGCTTTAAGCACTTAAACTGTGATAGCCTGCACTTGTAGCCACAAATCAATCAATCAATGGAAACGAAATCAAAGCAAAAACCGTCTAGAGGTCTCAGCCAATTTTAAGCTTTAGCTGCAGCAAGCAAAACCAAATGATATTGCTAAATAAATATTGTAAAATGCCTAGACCAAAGACAAATGCTTTATCAATGTTGTAACCGTGTATGTACTTTACCGAATATTATTGTGTTACTTGCATTTGCAACGATAAAACCCATAAAAGCACGACAATTAAATGTTTTTGAAAACCCAAAAGAGTGGATTGTATGAAATGTTCCGTTGAGATTTGATTTAGTTTTGTTTTGAGAACACTTGAGCTTGGATTTCAATAGAAAATGCACACAAACACACACTGAAAGACACACAAGATAGAAAACATATACTATATACACGCATATGCAACTGTGCTCAAAATAATAATAATATTTATTGCTAGGACAAAAAAGCAGATTTAAAAATAGCATTTAAAATGGTGAATTATAGATACCTATTATTTTGTACACAGCTGTAGATACATTTATTTAGCGAGACAAAGTTGCTGCTTGCATTACGCATACGCCCCGTGCGACGCTTGGGGGCTAGAGTGCCGCATTTTTCGAGTGTCACTTGGCTGAAGCGCCGCCTGTAAATATTTGTGTTAAGCTGTTGCACACTTACACTCAGAAAAAAACAAAGAAACACCCCAAAACACACACACTCACTTACCCACACACAAACAATAATAAAACCCTAGAAAAAAGGTAACGTACAGAACAATTATCTAAAATATGCCTAATAAATGTGTGTTTCTTCTCTCTCTCTTCCTCTGGTTCTCTCTATCTCTTCCTCTCTTTCAATATGATCGATATAATGCGATTGTAATGATATAATATTATGTTTAATTAATTTTTACCTGTTTTTTAAACCCCCCTTTGGCCTAAAGAACTGCAAGACGGTTGGGACAGCATTGAGCTTATACCGAACATAATACTTAATCCCGGTTTCAGCGAGTCGGATGGCGGCGGTCAGGGTCAGCAGGGTGGTGGGGGTGGTGCTGGTGGTGCAGATGGGCAGGATGATCCGGATGAGGGGGACGAGGACGATGTGGCCATGCCCTTTCCGCGCACCATCATCTTTGGCCAGCACCATCGAACGCCTCCGCCGCCACGCCTGCATTTGCCGCCGCAGAGGCACCACCAGCCCCACCACCACCAGTATCTCCACCAGCAGCACCACCACCGGCGGCAGGACGAGAACGATGACGACGACTACGAGGAGGAGCACGAGCCCACCATGGAGCGGTTCAAGCGCAAAGTTTCCGTCTTCTTCACCGGACCCACCATCAAGCGCATTTGAGACGTATTTCAGTACAAACACTGGTCACCTAGGTTGTTGCATTGCGGTTTGATAATTGGATAGTTGCGATCCAGATCCAGATCCAGATCCACTGACGCATAGAGCTTATCGATCGAAACTTTCGTTTTCATTTCGGTTTCTCCTGTCTAAGCTTGAAAAATGAAATATCTAAACAAAACGCACTATAGAGCGAAATACCATCCCTATGATTTATTGCTCATCGTTATGCTTCTCCCCCGGATCACAACTATATAGTATATATATATACACGTATTATAAATATAAAACAAAACAAATATATTGCTGTGATACAAATTCAATTGAACGGACATTGTAAGGATTTACCATAAAGCACACGAAACACCAATCCAGTTATTAGCCCTCATGTATTTGCTGAAGCCCGTAGATGCATCATACCCGCATTGGATTTTGCCTAGTTCAACACGCTATCTGAGTTACAGCGACTGGATAACACGGATCCAGATATAAACGATATAGCTTAGAGCCATAAAAATAAAACCCATGATAGAGATCTGATACCAAGTGCTAAATAAAATACATTTACCCAGAAATTGTCCGTTTGTCTGTAAATGTTTAATAAAAACACTAGATCTTACGTTTCCTTAAGTATATTTACAAATGGTCTTAAAAACCAATTCAAAATAAAACACATTTCTTGTGTACATAGTCTATGGTAACAGATCTCCAATAGTCCAGACCCCCGACTATATTGTTCCAAACTTGTCTTGCTTTTGATTATGTTTTTAAGATTTAACAAACTGTGAAACAATTTTATAATTGAGCAAATATTTTGCACTGTAGAGCGCACCAAACGATCTATATATAGATATATAAATATATTGAAAACCGATGAAAAACGTTTGATAAACATTTTAAATAAACGGCAAAATGCCTTGTGCTTTAGTTCGGCCTCAAAGCTAATTAACTTGAATATGATATGATATAGGAATATTTATGAACGTAGTTAAAGTAGCTGGGAAACCAAATATTCAAAACGAGATAAATAAAGAAAAACTGCTTCCACTCACAGAAAACAAAATTGAAACAATGAAATTGTTATAAAAGATAAATCAAAACTAATTTTAAACAAGCGAATAATGTGTATATACCGATGCAAAATATATATATATAGAGAAGAATGTACACACATGTGAGGGATGTACATAGAGATAGCGAGTGTGGGTATCTTAAGAAAGACTGTAGTTAATGTTTAAGACACTTTGGCCTGCGCTTATACCAATTTTTTGGGGCCCAACTTGGCCCGCCTGTTTTGGTTCGAAACATTTTTTGCATTGATCTGCTAGAGCTGCAAACAAGTATATATAGAAATAATATTTCTAACAATTCGGAATGTGCACTTAACTAAACCGTGAACTAAAAAGAAGACACGAAACTCAAGAAAAACACGAAATAAATAAAACAAAAGTCTCTCGCCTAAGCCCCTGATCCTAAGGTCTTGGCTGTATTTCTAATTGTTATTGCTTCAGGTTGAGGTATATTGTTATTGCGCCAGCCTCCCGTCAGCGAAACCGCTCCCTAATCACTCTAAAGAAATTATTTTCTAATTTAAGGCTAAGCCATCGGTGGAGAAGCTTAGACCTCAACACCACAAAAAAACACAGACAACAATAAAGTAAATCTAAGTTTACAAAAACAATTGCTGATCTTTGTCTTTGGAACTATATTATATTATATCATAGGATATCCCATTAGAAGCTGATTTTTGGTAAACCCTTTCCCCCAAAAATGTTTGAAAATTAAAGACTTATTTAAGTTTTTAAATTTCTAAATGTTAAACCATATTTTTTAAGTTAGCTTTAGGTTCCAGAATGTTTTCATATGATACCCTGCAATATATGTTGAGGATCTTTTATTATTTTGTTTGTGGCTGTTATTATTCTTCCTTGTTCAATAATTTTGTTTATACTAAAAAAATGTTGGATAGATTCAAGTTTTACCTGTTATAGGCCCCGAAATTACTAAGTTAATGAGTTACATTTTTAAAGGTTTTGGTTTCTTTGTTTTAAAGATCTTTGGTCTATTTAATCCCAAAAACTACAGAAATACTTTATATAGACCTATTCAAAAACGTTTTAGGATGTTCCTATAATATTTTGTTTGTGGGCGTATACTAAAATGGGAAATATTAATTAATATCTTGAAAATATTAAAGATAAAAGCTCCGAAGTTACTAGGGTAAAGAGTTGTATTTATAAGCCATTGGGCTCAAAATTTTTGGGATCCTTAGACCCCCCTCTGCCCAAAATAACTAGAAACTCCATGGTTATTTTTAAGCTCTTTATCAAGCGTTTATTTGCTGAATTTCGCGATCTGCTCGTTACATAGTTGAGTAATCTCAAGAAAGGGCCAATTTGGGTTCAACTTAGGGACTACAGTGTGTGTGGTTGGTTGGTTGTTGGGTTGGTTGGTTGTTGCCATTCCAGAGCTCGAACTCCCTACTGGTAGTCCTTGCTGTCCTGGTTGGTGTTCCACGCCTGGTGGACACCGTGGTAGCTGCTCTGCTTCTGGGCGGGAGCGTTGCGGCCGAAGGGGCTCTTGGGGTTCACCTGGAGGATGTAGTCGCCCTCCAGATCGTGGGCGGTGTCGATGCCCATGTAGGCCCGCTTGCCGAAGCCATCGTTTTGCTTGTACTGCTGCAGGGAGTTGGCTGGGACGGCGGGGAAGCTCCTCTCGTTGCCGGGACGCACTGACTCGGCGAAGTAGCGGGTGGCGCGCATGGCGGCCTCTATCACATTGCTGGCACCGGGCACTCCGGCGGCGGGTCCATTGGGATAGAAGTCAACGTCGCCGGAACGGATGGGGGTGCCCATGCCGTAGACGGAGGTGTGGATGGCATCGACGAATTCGGCATCACCGCGGGCCAGTCCCGTGAGGGTGTTCTTGTTCTTGGCCACAATCTTGGAGGGGTCCAGACCAGTGACGCGGGGCAGCTTGTGTCCGGTAAGGCGGGTGAACTCCTGGGCAGCAGCGCCGGCCACATGGGCACCGACATTCTGGCCAATCAGATGGATGGTATCGAAGGGCATGTCCAACTCGTTAACCATCTGGACGATCCACTTGCCGATCTTGGCGCCGGTCTTCTCGATATCGAGCATGGCATAACGCTGGTAGTTGTTCAACTTGGAACCCAAATCGATCACGATGATGTTGCCGCTCTGGGTGGGGGCGTTCTTAACCTCCTCACTGGAGTCCTCCTCGCTGCTGGTCCTCTGGGCCTTCTTCTGCTCGCCGCTCTGATCCTGGTAGTCCTGGCTGCCCTGCTTGCCCTGCTGACGCTGCTGCTGCAGATTGTAGCGCTGGATGTAGGCCTGGACCAGCTTCCTGGTCGCCTTCTTTACGGTCTCGGTGGTCTGGGGCAGTCCGGTCACGATGATGGTCACCTCGTCCTGGCCAAAGTTCTGCCTCTGCTTCAGGCGCTGGATCATCTCGTTCAGGGGGGCAACGGTCTTCTCGCCATTCGGCTGGGGCACATAGGCCTGGATGCCGCTGGGCACGTAGCTGGGCTCCACGTTGTGGTGGATCTGCGACAGGTGGTCTGCAAGGTATTAAATTATTTAGGCATTACGATTAATAATATTTTTAATATTTTCAGAATGCTAGGGCTTTCGAATGAAGTAGTTTTTGTAAGAAACATTTGAAAAAGTGTTGGAAGATGGTTGGTTTGTGCCCTATCCTCAGAATCGTAGTGTTTTTTTCAATTTGCTGGGTATTTTTTCATAAAGTGCTTAAAAGAGCTCTCAACCGTTTAGAAATCTAATGAATATATTTATAAAAATTAGGGCAACACTCACAAACTTGCTGCAGCAGCTCGGCGCCGCGCTCCAGGTTCATGTTCTCCAGACGCTCAATGGTGAGATCGTCGACGGCCGGAATGGCCTCCAGTTGGGATCCGGAGAGCCACTGCGAGGGCTTCAGGGCCTGGTTGACGGAGTTGTCCATGCGGCCATTGGGCTTGGCCAAGACGGCGACCGCCAGGCAAGCCAGCAGGCTCAGTACTCTCATGGGATTCATGGTTCGGGCTAGGATTCGGATTCGGGACTCGGTCCTGGGGATGCGACTTCAACACTGAGTGAGTTGAACTGACTTTTCCAATCCACCGATGGCCGCTTATATAGCCCAATCTCCACTGGGGCATTTTCCAATTTTCATACACTCTTTCCGCTGGGTCAGGCTTAATCGGGCACTTCTGCTGAGTAAGGGTTTCTGGGGCCTGGGAATCGCATGGGTATATGCTATATGGCTAGCTGAAATAAGTCTACATTATGCATACAAAGTAGCCCTGTGTTTTATACCTATAGCTGACCCCACTGATGACTTAGCAGCACCTGCTGCCGCCTGATAATTTCAATTTGTAATCACTTTGTAGGCTCCGCTGATTGCAACATTGTAGTTTGCCTCCGGGTTTGGTTAAAAGTGCGTTAAATATCAATCAAATATTAGCATAAAACCATGAATTTTCATACCCATTATCTTGGTTTCCCCCATTTTGTTGTGATATATATTTTTTTTCACTTTCGTTTTGCTAAATTTGTGCCCTTTAATTTTCCATTTCCAATTCAAGGCCAATGGGAGTTCATTGATTCCAGATTTTCGCCGTTGATACGATTAAAATGTTTTAGTTTCCAGGCCAAGTGTACATATACATACATATAGTTAAAGATTTTATAATGGACTTTAGAAATGTATTACAGAAGCACACGCTGTTTATTATGTCAGAGATCTTTTTTATACTTTATTTTATTATTATTATATATATATATATATTTATTTAATTTATTTGCTTGCTAAAGTGCTTATTATTTAAGCTTTTAGTTAATTAGAAATTCAGCATTTTTCCCTTTTATTTTCTTGCCTTATTCTAAATTTATTTTAAATTACAATCATAATAAATTCTGAAATTTATTTATGTTCCATTTATTTGAGAACTGTCAATATTATGATTTCTTTTTAACTAAGTCATTGAAATTCGAGCTTGGATAAACTTGATATGCAAACAAAGCATATTAATAATTCAATAAATAAATAATAAATTGTTGACAGGGCAGAATAAGACTTTTCGTTCTTTAAATATTATTATTTAATTTTACAAATAAATATTTATTTTTAAAATTCATATTTTAGTGACAGAATAACGTAAATTAAATAAATGTAGATGGGTTATAATACTTTGAACTTTTCAATAATCATATGCATTTCAGCAAGTCATTTTCTTTAATTAGTTACACATTGTTTAAGCTAATAAAAATAAAAAAAATAAAATCTACATTATAAATTAGAGAAAAATCTCTTCATCCACAAGTCCCATAAATGGCCAAGTGTTTTAATAAACAAAAGCCAAAGCTTGACCCCGTCATGAGTTCAAGACGTGCCCTCTGTGAAACCCCCCTTTGCGCAGACCCCCTTTTGTTTATATTATGTAAGTGCTGGATAAATAAGTTTCCCAATAAAATAAGTTCTCCCGGCGAAAAACGCTCACAAGTGTGTCAAAATCACTGACGCTGCCAATCAGTATTTGTGCTGATCTAGAAATCGGTTGCTGAAATCAATTGCTTCCGGCGCGTGCATTCTAAATAGTCAGCACATATAGTAGCTATGTACTAGCTATCCCAGGGGGTATAAAAACCCATGGCATAGCGGCACTTGGCATGCAGTACAACTTGGTACGGTGTCTGAAATAGTTGAGAGCCCCAAAGCCACAATGAATCCTCTGCGCAGCCTTTGCGTCCTGGCCTGCCTCCTGGCAGTGGCCATGGGCAATCCCCAGACGGGCAACCGTTCCGGCCGCCGTTCCAACTCCCTGGACAGCGTGGAGCAGCCCAGCAACTGGGTGAACCCGCGGGAAATCGAGGATCTGCCCTCGCTGAAGCAGGTGACCCTCAAGAAGCTGCAGGAGATGAGCCTGGAAGAGGGCGCCACGCTGTTGGACAAGCTCTGTGAGTTCGAGGATCCCCTGAATCTATCGGAACTCGTCATATAACAACCCCTTCTTTTACCCCAGACCACCTGTCCCAGTTCAACCATGTCTTCAGGCCCGAGTACACCCCCGAACCCAGCCAGATCAAGGGCTACATTGTTGGCGAGCGCGGCCAGAGGATCGAGTTCAACCTTAACACCCTTGTGGACAAGGTGAAGCGCCAGCAGAATTTCGGCAACGACGAGGTCACCATCTTCATCCAGGGCCTGCCCGAGACCAACGGCCAGGTGGAGAAGGCCACCAGGAAGCTGGTGAAGGCCTACCAGCAGCGCTACAACCTCCAGCCCTACCCGACCACCGACTACTCCAGCGAGGATCAGCGCCAGAAGGGCTCCAGCGAGGAGCAGCAGCAGCGCAGGAGGCAGAACGACGACCAGGAGGACACCAAGACCGGTGACCTCATCGTGATCCAGCTGGGCGATGCCATCGAGGACTTTGAGCAGTATGTCACCCTGAACATCGAGCGACTGGGCGAGATCATCGGCAACCGCCTGGTCGAGCTGACCAACACCGTGAACGTGCCCCAGGAGATCATCCATTTGATCGGCACCGGACCCGCTGCCCATGTGGCCGGAGTGGCTGGACGCCAGTACACCCGCCAGACGGGACACAAGTTGCGCCGCATCACCGCTCTGGACCCCTCCAAGATCTACGGCAAGCCGGAGCAGAGGCTGACCGGACTGGCCCGCGGCGATGCCGACTTCGTCGATGCCATCCATACCTCCGCCTACGGCATGGGCACCACCCAGCGGCTGGCCAACGTTGACTTCTTCCCCAACGGACCCTCGACCGGAGTGCCCGGCGCCGACAATGTGGTGGAGGCCGCCATGCGCGCCACCCGCTACTTCGCCGAGTCAGTGCGTCCCGGCAACGAGAGGAACTTCCCCTCCGTGGCCGCCAGCTCCTACCAGGAGTACAAGCAGAACAAGGGCTATGGCAAGCGCGGCTACATGGGCATCGCCACCGACTTCGATCTGCAGGGCGACTACATGCTCCAGGTGAACTCCAAGAGCCCCTTCGGTCGCAGCACTCCTGCCCAGAAGCAGACTGGCTTCCACCAGGTCCACCAGGCCTGGCGCCAGTCCCCCTCCTCCTCGTCGAGCCAGGGTTCCCGCCGTCAGTAGATCATCGTCCAGTGATCCATAGATGACAACCAGATCGCACACCCCTCATGCGAGCGAACCACTCCAGCCCATCCTCATCCAGCGGATCCTTCTGCGAATTGCATCCACCATGTTTAGTTACGCTTCGTTTTTAGATGCACAATAAAAAAACTGCAATTTATAAATATTCAAAAGAGTACTATTCGATTTCTTGAAGATAACCCAGTTAAATTCTTTTCCCCATTCAACTGTAACTTTGTCAACTGTCAATAAAATATCTTTGCATATGTAAAATATAAAAATAATGTTCAGCGGGAAATTTCATAGATTTTATGATTCATCAGGAATTAAAAATGTTATTTAAATATTTAAAGGAGATATAATCAATTTTTAAGTAAAGTCAGGTAGGTTCTTAATATAAAACCCCTTAAAAAGTTGATTTTTAATTTGGAAGATTTTTAAATACGCGTGAGTAAATTCATACTAGAACTATATACATAGGTGGCATATAAGTCAGACAAAAAACGTATACAACTTTGCACTATATAATTTATATTTATTTTGAAAGAGTGCCATAAGCAAATTCCCATACCCACCCCAATAAATCAGCCTTGCTTTTGGATTACATGATATGTTTATTTGATAAAGAAAGCATATTATCCATTATGGTATATAGCGTACACACGCACAACCACACATATATGGCGCTATATATATGGGACGATGAACTACAGACAATATTTCTTGCTTACTACTGAGTTGGCAGGCGCAAAAAAAATTGGGTTGAGATATCACTAAGCTTAAATAAGAATAATTAACGTAGAATTTCAACTTCCATCTCTCTTGTTTTCAACCTCAGCAGAACTAATCACAAATTGGGAAAGAACATATACAACAATGGTGTCTAAAAGGGGGGAATGGGTTTGGTTTTTTGATCGAAGGGGATGCGAAGGGGTACATGATTTCGGATTTACAGGCTTAGGGGGGGCTTAGGGGCTGTGTTTTATCAGTCTAGTCCCGGCAGGGCTGATCCGAGGGCGACCAGGTGCACATCCCGCCGACGCCGTCGTAGGTGAGTCCCTTGGGACAGGTGTACTCCCATCCCACAATGCCGCCGGTCTCCTCGAACCGGGCGCAGGATATGAACTTCCTGCAGTTCAGGGGATGTGGGAAGTTGCCCTGCGCCCGGCACTCGATGATGCCCCGCCCGTGTACGATGACCTTGGGGTCGCCCTTGGCCGGCGAAATGCTTCCGCTGCGTCGTCTCTGGGCCACCTGGCTTTGGCCCGGGAATCCCTCCTCCAGGAGCTGACTACTCGAGGTGGCCGTGAGCACGGCGCTCTTGGCCGGCGGGCGGCTGTAGACCTCGATGTACTTGTGCGGACGACGACGACTCTGCTGGCGGCGGGAAAGTGGAGGAGCCGAGTGTCCAGCCGGCGTGGATGAGCCCAAGGTGGGCGTGGTCAGGGGCGTGGCCGTCGTCGATTGCGGCCGACGCGGGCGTGGTATCAACTGACGTCCTGCAAAACAATTAAATGCGATTAGTTACAGAGCGACAGATGTTTTATTTTTTTACTCGGGCTAAGATAAGGTTTTGGATTTTTAACAAATAATACCTAGGCTAACGATCCCTAACGATTTTGCGAAAAGTGGCCACCAATTAAAGTTTTTTGATAGGAAAAAAAAGGGAGTATCATTTTTTGGACGAAAACTACGTTTATTTTAAGCCGTTTTTCAGTCGTAATTTAGTCAAATTGAGGCGTACAACAAAAAGACCGACTGTTTTGAGCAGCTTACAACCATTGCTAACGATCCCCATCACTTTTCGCGAAATTTATTTTTTAACCAATTTTCGCATTTTTTATAAGGGGTTACATCATCCATTTTTGCAAAAAATGCCAAAAATTAAAGTTTTTAGATTTAAATGCCAATCGATTGGGAATTTAATTACGAGCTCAACGTGGTATAACATTCCTTATTCTGGCTCCATTTCGCAATTTGTCGACGAAAAAACTGATCTTTTTTGGGCAAAAATAGGAAGTAGCATTTTTTGACGAAAAATACGTTTTTTAAGCCGTTTTTCAGACGTAGTTTAGTCGAATCGAGGCGCACAACAAAAAGACCGACTGTTTTGAGCAGCTTACAATCTAGGTTAACGATCCCTATCACTTTTCGCAAAATTTATTTTTTGACGAATTTTTACATTTTTTCATCCATTTTTGCGAAAAGTGGCCAAAAAATAAAGTTTTTTGATTTAAATGTCAATCGGTTGGGAATTTAATTACGAGCTCAACGAGGTATGACATTCCTTATTCTGCCTCCATTTCGCAATTTGTTGACGAAAAAACGGATCTTTTTTGGGCAAAAATAGGGAGTAGCATTTTTTGGACGAAAAATACGTTTTTTTAAGCCGTTTTTCAGTCGTAATTTAGTCAAATCGAGGCGCACAACAAAAAGACCGACTGTTTTGAGCAGCTAACAACCAAGGCTATCGATCCCTATCACTTTTTGGGAAATTTATTTTTGACGAATTTTCGCATTTTATATAAGGGGTTACATCACCTATTTTTGCGAAAAGTGGCCAAAAATTTAAGTTTTTAGGTTTAAATGCCAATCGATTGGGAATTTAATTACGAGCTCAACGAGGTATGACATTCCTTATTATGGGTCCATTTAACAATTTGTCGACGTAAAAACTGATCTTTTTTGGGCAAAAATAGGGAGTAGCATTTTTTGGACGAAAAATACGTTTTTTTAAGCCGTTTTTCAGTCGTAATTTAGTCAAATCGAGGCGCACAACAAAAAGACCGACTGTTTGAGCAGCTGACAATCTAGGCTTTTCGGAAAAATTATTTTTGGACCAATTTTCGTGGTGATTCCTATCCCCAACGTTCTTTTTACTTATGTATCTTAGAAGTCCGGAAGTACACTCCCATATAAAGAGTCTTACGTATGCCCTGGTTAACAACCGGCAGTGGTGCATTGGCGGTGGTGCTGGCCGTGGTGGTGGTGCTCTTCAGTGGTTGCGGGGCAGCAGGGGGCAGCGCCAGTTCGAATTCCTCTCGCGGACGCACTTGCTCCGGGATCTGGTTGAAGCGGCTGGTGTGAATGCTCGACTTGGCCACCTGATCCTCATCGTCGTCGCTCAAATACAGAGTGGTGGTGGTTTCCAGGCCAGAATTTGGTGAGTTGGTGGTGCGAGCGGATGGCGGTGTGGTGGATATCAAGGTAAGACGACGCTTAAAAAGTGGGTTCTGGGTTCTTGGCACGTCGGTGGCTGGGGGAAAAATAATATATTTCATTATCTAAAGTGACCATTAAGAAAGGCAAGGTATGACATAATTTTTTTTAAATTGTGGTTGTCAGTTAGTTATTTTTTACGGATTTTTCATCTTTATTGTGGGATTGTCAATGGCTTACAAAAACTTTAATTTGTAGTTTAAATTAAATTTCCCGTGAATAGAATATGCTTTCTTATGTCTTTCTCATTTTTGCTTTACTTAAATAATTTGAAAATAAAAGCACATAAAAACCCTTAAGGAATATAAAAAGAGAGAAAATTGTAAGCAATATGTGCACAGCGAGAAATAGTTTACTGTTTACAATATACAAACTTTTAAAAAAAGTTGCTTTTTTGATATTTAAAAAAATAAAAATTATTTATCTTAGGTAGAGTGTAGCAATTTTCAAGTGTAGGTAGTAGTTATTGATGTTTTAAGATCTTGTTTTCGTTCAACTATAAATTAAAAATCGCGTTTAAGATGGTACCCTATCGTATCCGTTTAAATTATAAATTAATTTTAGATATTTTGCAATGCTGCATTTTTTTTTTCCCAGTGTACTTACCACTCTCGTCGCCGTTGGCCGCCGGAGCGAAGGTTGTCAGTCGACGCGTTTGAAATTGGCGACGCAGCGCGAAGCTGGCGGGCTGAAACTTGTGTTGCTTTTGTGTGATGTCATTGCTGCTGATGTTGCTGCTGTTGATGTTGCTGCTGCTGCTGCTGCTGCTGATGTTGCTAGTTGCTGGCGTCAGTGTTGCTGCCTCGCCGGATGCGGCTGCTGCTGCTCCGCTCTTGGCTTTCAGCTTGTTCAGGTAGATGTTGCTGCTGGTTCTGCCGCCAGCAGCAGATGTTGCTGCTGGGTAGGATGTTGTTGCTGCTGCTGCTGCTGCGGTTGTTGTTGCTGCTGCTGCTGATGCTGCTGCCGAGGGTCTGCTGCGCAGTCGGTTGTATTTGGAGGTCGTTGGTGGTTCTGCTGGCTGCTGCGTGGTGGTTTCCACCGCCGCCGACGTTGGTGAGTTGATAATCCGCCGGCGGACACTCAACACCGGTCGCCGCGAAACGCTGCCAGTCGCTGGTTGTCGCAGCTGCCAGTCGGTAGTCGGTAGTTGATAGTCCGAATTTTTGCGGAACATGAAATTATATAAAACACACACTCAATTTAGCATAAAGTGAATTTTTTCGATTTATGATCATTTTTGCAACTCGCTGTGTGGTGTTTGCTTTCTTATTTGGTTTTTTTTTTTCGTGCGTTTTCCTGGCGGTGTGCAGTCAACAACAATTCAAAAGCGCGCTACATGCTGGACTATAAACAATAATAAATCATATTAATAAATTACAGAATTAGTTTAAAAAGCCATAAAAGAAATCTACCATAAGCCTAAAAATAAATTAGTAGGGTTTTTGTGTTGTGTTTCTCTGTGGGTTGGGTATTGGAAATTGATAATTGGAAAACGAAAGGAAAGGAAAGTAAAGGAAACCCTTCTATAGGTACTTTCTCTCGCCATCTCTACAAGATCAAGTTGACCGCTAAGTGGAGCAACAACCGCAAAAATGCAGTCAGGCATTTTAATTGAAGGACGTTCGAGTGCAAAATGAATAAAAACACACAGGCATAACAAGTTATTTGCTCGGCTATTATTTTGTGCTAGTTTTGCTATGTCCACCAATGTTGTTGACATTGAAACCAGCAAAACAGGCCAACTTATATTGGAATTTATTGTAATTATACTAAATTGAGCTTCTATAGCTAACGCTTTTCTAAGATTCTTAAGCTCAGTTTGCAGTAGAAACTATTTTCAGGTAACAACTTTGATAACCTTACTAGAACTTTAATATTAAAAACTCCAATTTGGTTGATTACAACTTTCTTCCTCACATTCTTTAGCTTAATTTTTAAAAGTAAATATTGAAAAAATAATGGTATATGGTTTTGAAAAAAATCGTTTGTAATTTAACCCTGTACTGTATTAAAAATGCCGAGAGAGAGTTGCTGGCGAGAAGACTTTTGGTGTCAATGTCGCACACATCTTCAAGACAATGAATGGGCCGGAAAAATACGCATCAGATGAAGTGTTTGCATAACGGCGATGGGCCTCTTCTTCGATTCGCAGATCGAAGCCTGTATTTCTGCCTGGTATTTGGATTTTTGGTATTTGGCAAGCCGATTCGACTGCATGCCAATGTGATTGCGTAATCTGAATCCCCAACATTCCCACTTGATTTTTTCCACTTTGGCAGATGCGCAGTTTGCTTGTCTTTTTGGTTTTTTGGTCACTGCAAACTGGTTGGGCTTTTAATTAAATATTGTGCAAGCCAGTTGGTCAGCTCGAAGACTAATGATGCGCACAGGGCGTCGTCTGCCGGATTTTCTGGCTTCTCAATGGGATTATTGTGAAAGTGGCCAAACAAAAGACTTAAGACACGAACGCGCCAGGGAAAGCAGCGGCCGAGAAAAGGGTTTCAAGGCCAAATGAAAGAAAAGAGAAGGGTGACCATTCATTGGTAGTTGCAAAAAAAAGTAAAAAGAATGGAAGACGCCCCTTGATAATTTTTAAATATTTCAAAGAACAATTAAAATCTAAATCTATTTATCTAAATTAAAAAAGTAGCAAAACAAAGTTTTAAAAAAATTGAAACTGCCTTTTGAAATTGGTAATATTTCATTAAATTACAAAACAACCTGCTTTGAGCTTTGTAAAAATCTTTTAATTACATTTTAAATTTTTTATGATTTTTCTAGCTTCAAAAGTAAATAAAAAATTGTAATGTTTATATTTTCTTTTAAGTGGCATCGCGTTTCCACTCCTATATGATATCATTGCGGCCGTTTTGGTAACCTCTTTTTCTGTGTAAACACTCCCCATTATTTGCTTTTTGTACGTACACACGTACTCTTCAACAAACTGATGATGACAAAGCCTGTTACCCCGAGTGCAACACCTTTGATCTTCTTTAATGCCTTCTTTTTATTGTTTGCTTTGTGCGGCTTTGGCTTTGGCTTTTTATTATTTTCGAATGGGATTTTTCTTCATGGGCGCTTTGAAAGGAAAAATCTCCGAGCCCGAGCCCACTTCAAAAAAAAAAAAGCTGTGTTCAACCGTTAACGACTTTTTGTCAACCTGATTTTTGGTGTCGCCTGTCAGTTGGTCGTGTTTGTTATGCGGCGCGTGATTTGACTTTTGGCAATTATCGTTCAGAGGAGACTAGCCAGCTAGGCTATTATGAAACATGTCTCGTCTGCGAAGACCCTCTCTCTCAGCAATTTGCAAATTGTTTTAGCTAAGCTCGTTTCAATTTTTTTATTTTTTGTTTATTGCCTTTTTTTCGCTGTTTTTCCCGCTGACTTTGCACATCTTGCGGACTCATCGAAAGTTGAAACCGATTATCCAGACAGGCTTATATACAGACACACAGTGCATGTGTACTTATGAATAGGCATGTGGCAATAACCACTCCATACAAAAAACTAAAAAAAAAAAGCCAGGCTGACATTTAACAAAGGCAAAAATATCGGAAAACATGGAAAAGAAGCCCAGACTAATGACTAAGCAAATAGCAAGCAATTCTACAAGTGACATTTAAAAGAGCATCGAAAAGCAAATGGAGTGGGAAATAAATGCATTTATAATTGCCCAAGACGTGCAGAAGAATTTTTTCCATTGAACAATCATTTTGTGTAACCTTTGAAATTTAAGAAAAATATTTACGAGTATTTATTGTAGCTCGTATACAATTATAGAAATATTTTCACGACCTAAGAAAATTGTCTATAAATTGGCTGGGAACTACATGGAAAACCCTTAGATATAGTTTTAATTGTACTTTAACGATCTTAAGGTGTCTATCAATAATATTAACAAAATTTCTATTTACATTTTTAGTATTTATAAGTCCTAACTACTACCCTTTGATAACTACATTTTTTTTAATTTTTACCAAACCAATTCTTTAAATATAAGCCTAACGAATGTACTGAAAAGAAGAAAATATATGTTTATAAAATAAAAGTTTATCGATTTCTGTACAAGACTATCCCAATTCGTTTTCCTATATGTACTATTTTACACATTTCAAGTTTCAGGGGGTTAAGGTGGGAGAGTTTTTCGTGTTCTGTTGTGGCAATAATAATATGTATAGTTTGTTTCTTTTTGTTCATTATTTTATTGTTGTGCATAAATATTTTACAACTAAAGCTAGACTTAAAGTATTTCGGGTAGAGAGGGAAAGAGTGAAAAAAATTATTAGAAAAGATAGAGAATTAAGAGAGAACTGCGCCTGGTAAAAGCCATTAAGAGTTACTTCAAGTTGATCAAGATTGTATCCACTGAGGGTCGTTGTTTGTCTAGAATTCTATATGTATTTCTAGAAATACTATTTTTGAACCAAGGAAAGACTTTTCGCATCTGCATGTGTGAACGAATGTGTGTGAGTGGATGTATGTGTGTGGGCGTTGTTGTGGTTGTTGTTTAGGTATGGCAGCTCGAAGAATACGAATTGTTTAAATAATTTACATAGCAAAAAAAAAGTATATAATTATAGGTAGAAGTATTCAAATTAAAAGCAGCAGCACTGGAAAATTTGGAAAGAGTATTTAAGCAGCCGAAATGGTTGTTTACTTAATTTGATTTATGCCGTGGTTGTTGTTAAGCCAAAGCAACGCAGCCAATTATCTAAGGTTTTGGCAACAAAAGGGTTAAGCTCGCAGAAAATGCTCTTCTCTGGATAAGGGCTAAGACTAGAAATAACTAACTACGCTGATTTTCTCTGGATTTTTGTATGTTTCTTATTTTTGTTTTTGTGACCTATTCCGGCAACACTGTGGTGGTGTCGTCAAGTGACGCCTCCACAGTGTTTGGCGACTCTGTGGTTGTTGTTGTTGTCGACGTCGTTCTGTTGCGCAGGCGACGGCCACGCCCCTTGCGCCCCATCTTTTTGCGATGCACCACATGCGTCTCGGAACTAAAGCTAACTGCCTCGCTAACTTTGCTGCCCACAGTTGTGGTGCTGTTGGCGCTATTATTGGTGGTTGTTGTTTGTGTGCTCAGATTGATGTTGCCACCAATAGCCCCACCAATTGCGCCCATTGCGGTTGTTGTTTGCGTATTTTCTGGACTATTTTGGGTGACTGTTTGTTGGTTCTGGTGGTGGTTGTTGCCACCAATAGCCTCACCAATTGTGGTTGTTGTTTGTGTGCTCAGGTGGTGGTTGTTGCCAACTATAGCTTCGGAACTAATAGCGCCACTGCTAATCTCACTGGTTGTTGTGCTCGTTGTTTGAGTATTTTCTTGATGGTTGTTGTCAACGGTGGTTGTTGTTCCACTGCTAATTGTGCTTGTTGTTTGAGTATTATTTTGTTGGTTGTCATTGTCTGAAGTGGTTGTTGTTGTTGTTTGTGTGCTTAGACCGTGCTGACCCATAATAACAGCACCAATTGGCATGGCAAGTGTAGTTTGTGTATTAATCTGTGGCTCTGTGGCCGAGTCAATGCCGAAGATTGTGGTTTCTTCAGCCACCTGATCGTCTACTGGCCTAGTGGTTGTTGTTTGTATAATTGATTCAATGGTCGCGCTAATAGCACCATTGACGGCTTGATCTTGGGTGTTAGGTGTAAGTGTGTTGGTTTCTGGAGCACCACTGCTGATGGGAGCCTGCACCACCAGCGGCTGGCGCACAGAGAAGGCCGAATTCGAGTCGCTGGCGGCATCGGGCGACACAGTGGTTTTGCTGCCCCCGGCCAGCGACTTTTGCACCTTGCTGAGTATCACCTGATCGAGATTGGCTATCGAAATGACCAGGGGCGAGGACTCATTGGACTCGGGTCGTAGGAGGGGTACAATGGGTCTTACGTAAGTGGGTGCCGGTGTGGTGGTCTCCCTGGTTTCGGTTGCCGAGGCACTGCTACTGCTAATGGTGGTGCTCTCCTCCGTCTCCGTTTCGCCGATAATGCTATTGCTGCTCAGTTGCTTGCCCTTGCGGGCTGAATCGAAGAGTCCCTCCAGCGAGATGGTCGAGGTCTCCAAGGCGCCAGTTAGGACTTCGGGTACCAAAGACTTGCCATTGCGATCGGTGTCGGTGCCTCCTTCGGTTTCCGGCAGAGAATTCCTCACCGGCGCCGAGGCGGGACTCTGAGACGCCGAAAGGGTGGGTTCGGTGGGCGTATAGTCCGCCACTGTGCTGTGCCCATCGTTGATCTGAATATCACTGCCATCCACCAGGTGGACATACTTGACCACACTGATCTCGCCCAGCTGCTCCACGTGGGGCAGGGACTCCACGCGCAGTGTGCCAAAGTCCTGATTGGCCTTCGATTTCCTCTGGGCAGCCTTGGCCTGCTTCGAATTAATCTCGACAATGCGATTGATCTCAATCAACTTGTGCTTGGGCACCACCTCCGTCTGTATGGTGGGATGGAGACGGGCCTGGGTCGGCCTTCTCGTCGTCGGCTCCTCTTCGGGGCCCTCGCCCTCGAGCAGGGTGAACACATGCAGCAAGGTGGTGGCCGGCGGTGGTGCTTGAGTGGTGCTCGAGAGGGATTGATCCTGTGAATTGATGGAAGTGGCTTCATTAGCATTGGTCGCTGTTTCAGTTTCGGTTACAGTTTCTGTATCAGTTTCGGTTTCAGTTTCTGGTGGCGTGTCTGTGGTGGTGGCTGTGTCTGACTGTGTGCTGGGTGGTGCTGGTGGTGGTGGTGATGGTGGTGTACTGGGTGTGGTGGTCACAAAGCCCTGCTCCAGCTGCTGCTGCTCCTCAGTGGTTTCTTCCTCCACCGCCACCTCCGTTCCGGTTTCCACCTCTGCTCCCGTTTCCGTTTCCGTTTCGGATTCCACCTTGACCACCTTGGGCTTCAGGGCAGGATGCTTCTTGCTGTGCTTGTCAAAGATCTTCTTGTTCCTCGCATTCAGTGCATCAATATTCAGTTCTTCGATCAGCGAATTCTCGCTGGCCGTCTCTGCGGCCTCCGTGGATGGACCCGTGTACTTCCGCTCGTAACTCCTGTTGTTGCTGGGTATAAATGGCGCCGGTTTCAGTGGTGTCAGCGGTGTGGTGCGCTCATAATCGCTGGCCACCGGTTTCAAGGTCAAGTTCGGTGAGGCCACTCCCGGTGGTCGGTTGACGACTCGGGGTCGCTTTGTGGTGCCAAAGCGGTTAGCCGGTGTGCTATTCGCATTGGCCGAGCTGGATGGACGATTGCGGGGATTAAAGGGTACATTTCCGGATGCTGTGGGTGGTGATCCACTTCCGGTGGCTCCGAATGTGGGACGGCTGCCAGGCAATACTCGGTTATCCTTGGGTTTGTAAGGAGAATTGAACTTGGGCTTGTCTTGGCCATTATCGTCTTGTGGATTTTCCTCCGCAACCGCTGCCTTCTTCTTCTCCTCCTCGTCTTCGCCATCATCCTCCTCTTCATCGCCTTCCTCCTCGGAATCCTCCTCCTCGTCCTCCTCCTCGCTGTCTTCTGCCTCATCTTCCTGCTGTGGCTTGGTTCTATCCAAAACTGGTCGCGTCTTGGGTACAAAAGGTCTGCGCAAAGTGGTGCCAAACTGATTCTTCAGCGGTTGCTCATGGCGTTCTTCCACCACCTCATCGTCCTCATTGTTTCCCTGGGATTTAAAGCGATCGGCTCCCGGCAATCTGGAGCCTCGGGGATCGCTTCTCACAAAGCCCTCGCCGCGATTGCGTACACTCGAGTTGAAGGGATCAAATCGGCCGTTCTTCTTGCGCACAAATTTCACCGTGGGTCGGGTGGTGCTGAATGCCAGTGGGGCCTTGGTGGTGCCACCGCCGCTGGCCGAGGGTGGCGTATAGGGTCTACGGGCAACCAGTTTTCGTTTAAAGAACGGTCTTGCCGAGGAAACTGATGAAGACTCGTCATCTGCGGAAGATTCTTCTCTTTGGCGAGTGCTAGTGGTGCTGGTTGTGCCCTTCTCGGCCAGCAGCTTCTTCAGACGGTCGTTAATCACGCCCTGTTCTCCCTCTCCCCGTGCCTGCTCTGCCTTCACTTTGTCTCTCAACTTCTGCAAATCCGACACATCCTGATCGTCCTTTTGACCCAATGTCTTGAATCGATTGCTGATTACTCCATCCTGGGGCTCACCTCGTGCTTGCTGCTCCTTGATCCGCTGGCGGAGATTCACTAGATCATTATCCTGATCAGCGAATCTGGTGTGGCTGGGAACGAAAGGTTTACGGGTTGGTTCTTCGGAATTATCCACACTAGACTCGGTACTTGACTCCACTGGCCTCAATTTGCGGACAATCTTGCGGAAACGCTTGTTGCCAGTGGTGCTTGTGATGGTGTTGTTGTTGTTGCTGGTGGTGCTTTGGCTTAATGTTGTTGGTGTGGCTGTGGTGGTGTCTGGGTTAGTGTCAGTGGCGCTATTAGTGGAGCTATCTACAGTGGTACTATTGCTATTGCTATTCAAGGGTCTACGGAATTTAAGCACACGTATGCGCTTTGGTGTTGGTCTGCTGGTGGTGGTGGTTGTTGCTGTGGTTGCATTGGAGTCTTCTTCCTCCTTCTCCTCTTCTTCATCTTTGTGGGCATCCCCCTTAGTCTCGGTCTCATCAGTCTGCTCATCGACTAGGGTTAGTTTAGTTACCTGGGCACGCTGACGGCCCCCAAAGGCCAATCTTCTGGCGGTGGTTGTTGTTTGGGGTTGTTGTGTTGTTGTGGTTGTTGGGGTGGTGTTGGTGGTGCTGCCTCTGGTGCGGCTCAATTGATAACGATTCTGAAAGCGTCGTGTGGAATTAACATCATTACCCAAGGCATTCAAACCAGCCCCACTCGATTTCTCCTTCCCCTCATTCTCTAGACTAGCATCATTATCATCATCGTTATCATTATCATTATCATCTTCATCATCATCGTTATCATTATCTGGACTAACTGGCTTAAGATTAGCTGTGACTGTGACTGGTTTGTTGTTGGTTGTGTAACTGTTTGACTTGAAACGATTAATATAATTGGCTACGGTGCTGTTACTACGTTGACTAGCTACATTCAGTGCGGTGCTACGGTTAGTAAGATTGTTAAAGTTAGTGGTGCCTCCCCCCAGAGTATTGCCGTGGTTTAGTGTGTGGTTACTGTTCGATACCTCGGCGGAGCTATCGTCATTATCATCATCGTTTTCTTCCTTTTCATTTTCACTGTCCGAGTCAGTTTTCGTAAGGGTGTTGCTATCTGTCTCTGTCGGTTTTTGGGTGATTGTCCTGAGCGGTTGTCTTTGCCTATTGGCAAGCAGTTGACTTAGTCGCGAACGTGCGGTGGTGCTTGTGACTTGAGGATCTACGGATTCTTCTTGTTCATTCTCCCCATCCTCGTTTTCATCGTACTCCTCTTCGGGCTCTTCCTCTTCTTCATCCTGATCATCATATCCCTCCGCTTTGTGGTACAGATTTCTATTGAGTGCCACTAGATTGCGTCTTGTGCTGGAGCTAAGTCTCGGTGGTGCTGCGGTGGTGCGACGAGCTGCAAAGCTGGGTGGTTTACGTGCTGGCACCACAGCTGCAGTCTCCTCCTCCTCTTCTTCTTCGGGTGTGCGTTGAAGTGCTCGATGGCGGTTTGTTTGAAGGAAGACAGCACGTGGCGGTGACACCTGCGACACTTGCTCTTCATCCTCATCGCCATCGTCATCATCACCGTCATCGCCGTCATTTTCCCCACCGTCGGTGGTTGTTGCTCGCGGTGTTGTAAAGCGATTACGTGAGCGGTTCAAGGCCGCATACGGACGACGTGTGCTTATCTCAACGCCGTTCGTTGATCCCGTCGTGGTTGTTCTGATGGAAGTCGCATTAAATCGACGACGTGACAGAAGCGGTCGTCGTGTGGTTGTTGTTGCCGCCGTAGCTGGCTCGCCCTGATCTATTTCATTGTCGGCACTGGGATTTGCGGTTGTCGTTGTTGTTGGTGGTGTGACGGTCGCATTGAAGCGTCGGCGTATCAAAAGTTGCCGCCTTGTTGGAGTTGTAGTTACCGCTTTTGGTGTTGAACTCTCCGTATCATGTTGATCGATCTCGTTCTCTAGATTTTCATCATCCACTGGGGAGGCCGTGGTGGTTGTTGTTATGGTGCCATTAAAACGGCGACGAATTACCAACTGGCGACGTGTGGTAGAGCTTGTCGGAGAACTGGTGGTTGTTGTTGTTGTTGTCGTAGTCGTAGTCGTAGTGGATTCTGTAGAAGCTCCGCTTTCTAGCAGAGGGATTTCATTATCATCGTCTATATGGGCTTCCAATTCGGGCTCTTCAGTGCTGTCGCCTGCCTCTTCGGGAGCTTTCTTCTCAACTTCTTCAGTTTTTTTAATTTCATCATTATCATCTATATGGGCTTCCAATTCGGGCTCTTCAGTGCTGTCGCCTGCCTCTTCGGGAGCTTTCTTCTCAACTTCTTCAGTTTCTTTAATTTCAACCTTATTTTCCTCAATAGCATCGTTTACCTCATTCTGAGAACTTATAGTGGTTGACTCTTCATTTTCATCATCATTTTCACTTTGTTCCAATTCGTTTTCTTCTGGCTTTTCAGTGGTTGTTGTGGTTGCGGATGTCGTTGTCGTAATTCTGCGATTAATGCCCACATATGGTTGCCTTGTGCTTCTCGCGGTTGTGGGTGCTGCCTTGGTAGTTGAATCAGTGGCTTCCTCGGTTGTTGTGGTGGTAGTTCCCCTGCCTCTCAATCTGTTGAAGCCGGCATAGGTGCGCCTTGTCGTTGATTTCACCTTTAACTCTTTCTCGTTGTCGTTGTCTGAAACAAATGCAACCAGTTAAAATTAATTTTGAAGAATATCTTTCACAAAACAGTTTCAAAAGAAATTAAAAAAATTTTGACTTTTGAAAATGTTTAGAAATACTTGAAAAACTTACCAGTATTAGAAGAATCGGAATCCACCACTGCATTCACGGGTCTTCTGGGTGTGAAAGCTCTTCTAGTCGGGAACTTTTTGAAGCTATTGGATGGTACTTCAGTAGTTGCACTGGCCACTAGGGATTCTTCTTTAGATTTCACTTTAATTTCTTCATCGTCCTCCTCGCTATTTTCCGTAGTTGATGGTGTTGGTGTCGTTGAGCGAACACGGAAGCGCTGTGGAACACTGTAGCTTCTTCTGGTTGTTGTATCTTGTGGTTCATTTGGGGTCTTTTCCTGCAATCTGGTGGACAGGGTCAAGCGGGTGCGGTTTAGTCTGGTGTAGGTGCGTAAAGCCCTGGCGTCATCTTCGCTTCTTTCTTTTTCTTCTAGAAGAGAAAAGCTCACAATCTTGGAGGTCTCGTTACTTGAGTCTGGAGTTAGTGGTATCGTTTTAAAGGTCTTGCCCTGTCTCTGGGACTTTGTTCTTCCTTCTTTACCGTCATCATCATCTTCATCCTCATCGATTACAGCAGTTATCTCATCATCATCAAGGGTTTCCTCTCCTGATCCGACCAACTTTGCCCCCGGGTGACCTAATTTGACCCGGGGGTTTTCAATAAAAAATGACCGAGTTCGGCATTGATTTCCTTGGCCTGTTCCATCGCCAGGCGATGGTCATCGCTTTCTCCCTCATCGCCTAGGGAATTGCTTGGGGTTTCATTTTCACTCACATTGAAAACATCATGGATTTGCTGTTTAATGTTCACAGTTACACTGTCAATGTCTGGTGGTGCGGAGGACTTGTCTATGTACGTAATCGGCGAATCCTTCACGTACTGATAGTACTTTCTTCTATGGTAAATCGGTAAGGAAAGCTTATCATCGCCCTCATCCTCGGACGTTTCACTTCCCTTGGTGATAGTTTGGCTTTCCAATTTATTTTCTGTCTGCAAACGGTTTATGGCGTTGCTAAGCTGCACTTTAAGATCGCTTAAATCTTCTTCGGTGGTGGTTGAGGTCGCTTCTGTGGTGGTTGTTGTCGTAGTGGTGCTGGTTTTGAGGCGATTTACAAGCTGTTGCTTGGCCGCCGTCAACTGATCTTCTGTAGCGTCATCTTCAACGGGAACTGGTGTAGTTGTCGTTGTGCTCACTGGTCTTCTGTGGGCGAGAACTCTTCTGGTGGTGCCTTCCGTGGAAGTAGAGGTGGCCTCCTCTGTAGACTCATCTTCTTTTGAAACGGCAGTAGTGGTTGTGCTCACGGGTCTTTTGAACGCAAGAATTCTTCTGGTGGTGGCTTCTACAGAGGCAGAAGTTGCTTCCTCTGTAGACTCGTCTTCTACTGAAGCTGCAGTGGTTGTTGTGGTCACGGGTCTTCTGAACGAAAGAACTCTTTTAGTCGTGGCTTCTACAGAGGCAAGGGTTGCTTCCTCCGTGGACTCTTCAACTGGAGCCGCAGTGGTTGTTGTGCTCACAGGTCTTCTGTAGGCGAGAACTCTTCTTGTGGTGGATTCTGGTGGAGGGGATGGTTCCGTGGAGGTAGTTGAAGGTTCTTCTGTTGTTGTGCTGGCTTTCGAGGGTCGCTTAAAGGCGAAGCTAGCCCTGCGAGTACTGGCTTCGATTTCGTTTGGTATTTCAGTGGTTGTTGTGGTAGTCGTCGTACTACCTCTAGTCGGTCTGGTTCTTCGGATTATAGTCCTGGCTGTGGTGCTTGCACGTGGTGTCTCCTCCACATCGTTACCAGCTTCGTGATCCGCTTCGTACTCGAATTCTTCAACCTCTTCGTGCTCGATGGTTTCCTTGGGCTTTTTAAGAAGGCGTCTTCTCGTTTTGGTCACCGTCGTCTCGGTTTGGGCTTGCTTTTTGCGGTTGCTACGGGAGGCAAAGTCCAGGGCGAGCAGGGAAGAAAGATCATTGCTCTCAAAGCGGACGGATCCTCGATTGCGGGTCACAGTGCGTGGGGTGGTGCTGGGCGGAGGTGGGTGGGTTTTTTCCTCGACAATGTACTCATACTCCGCGGGTTTCTCCTCCACGGTTTTGGTGTGGATGCGCTTCACAACCTTTTGCCCTGCGTCCAGAGTGCGCACATAGGTGGTGCGAGTGCGAGTGATTCCATTGCCTAAGCTCTCCGTTTTTGTGGTTGTGCGGTTGCGAACGGCATTCAACGAAGTGCGACCACTGCTAGGCCTCTCCACACTTTGCGGTTCTTGTTGCTCCGATGTTTCTTCCTTGGAAGAAGCCGAATGACCACCAGGTGTTTCTGTGCTCGTGGTGCTGTGGTTGTTTCTAGCTCTTTTGTTGGCATCTACCGCTAGAAGAGAGGAGAGGTCTCCCTCTTTGCGTGGCCTAAAACTGCCTCTGACTATAACTCGTCGTCGCGGCAGGGCAGTGGTTGCCTCACTCTCGTTTTCAGCCTCCTTAGCCCCCTCCGTGGTGGTTGTTGTTGTGGTGCCATCTGTGGTGCTGCTAGTGCGGAAGAAGCTACGTCTGGTGGAGCTGCTCACGTCGGTTTCTTCTGTAGTTGTTGTGGTTATGGCTTCTGTGGTGCTCGGCGTCTGCTTGTGGAAAAGCGAACGTCGAGTGGTGGTTGCATCTGCTTCAACCTCATCGCCAATGGAACTGCTATCGACTTCTGCGGTAGAAGTGGTGCTTCGGGCATCAGTGGTGCTGCTAGGAGCCTCAGTGGTGCTAGTTCTGAAGTAGGAACGACGCGTTGGACCTTCGGTGGTTGTCTCGACTTCACTTTCTGGTTCAGTGGGGTTACTGGGTCCTTCGGTGGTGCTGCTAGTTGCCGCAGTGGTGCTAGTTCTGAAGAAAGAACGACGCGTTGGACCTTCGGTGGTTGTCTGGACTTCGCTTTCTGCATCAGCAGTGCTGCTAGATGCCTCTGTGGTGCTGACTCTGTAGAAGCCGCGTCGTTTTGGACCTTGTGTGGTTGTTTGGACTTCACTTTCTAAATCAGACAAGCTGCTAAATGCTTCGGTAGTGCTGGTTCTGTAAAAACCGCGTCGTCTTAATCCTTCAGTGGTGGTCTGGACTTCGCCTTCTGGTTCCGTGGTGCTGGTTCTGGTCCGCACGATAACACGGCGTCTAGGGCTTGCGGTGGAAGTGGATTCCTCTTTTGGCGCAGCTTCAGGTGTGGTTGAGCTAGAGCGGTTGAAAGCACGTCGAGTAGGTTTTTCAGTAGTTGTAGTAGTTTCTTCTTGGGGAACCACTGTGGTGATAGTGCTGCTACTGCTCTCTGGTAATTCTGTACTACTTTCAGGTGACTCACTGGAGTTATCGTTGATACTAGAAGCTTCTTCCTTTTCAATAGCTTCCGAATTTAAGTCAGTGGTGCTGCTGATGAAGTCTTCAGATTGTGCAGTTGTGCTGCTAACTGGAGCTTCAGAAGAGCTGATTTCAGTCGATGATTCTTCGTTGTTGCTCTTGGAAATTGCCTGCTTAATGGTTTCTGTGTTTATAGCTTCTTTAATCACTGTATCGACGGAGCTCGTTTCTGTGGTGCTGCTGATAATTTCTTCAGCGGTGCTAACAATTGCTTCAGAAGATCTGCTCACATCTGAAGCTTCTGCGGGCAGTGTGGTAATCTCCAGTTGTGGTGGTGCTGCTTCTGTGACAATTTCGGGAGACTCCTGTTCGGTAGCCGTGTTACTATCATCCGAATTTACACTTCCAGCGGGCGCCTTGGTCTCTCCCCGCTTTTCATCATCGATTATTTCAGCAGCAACATTTTCATCTTCGGTGGTGCTCTCGACGATCTGTCCTCCTCTGCTTATTGGTTGGTGTGGCTGAGTGGGTTTGACCGCATCACCGAGATTCCTTACGAAACTGGAACTGCGCCCTGCGGTGAGATGGGCCCCACCTTCGGAGTCGCGAGTGATGGCTTTGTAGTGGATTTGAGAGTCATCTGTGGTGGCCTTGGTAGCGGAGCGTTGAATGCTCTGGTAACTGCGGGAGCCATGAGAAGTCTTTTGAGTGGCCACCTCGAGGGCCACCTCAGACTCGTCTTCGGCGGAATTTAGGCGACGACTGCGGAACTTGGTGGTCGGTTGGAGATCCTCATTCACATTTGCTTCGTTGTTCAACTGCTTGCCGGCAAAGCGTCGGGAGTCCTTGTCGTCGCCCGCTAAAGAATTGGGAACCACTGGGCGCTGCGATGTCGGGCGTCGCACCCCGCGCCACGTGTACTTGACATGCTGCTGAGTGGTGCTGGGTGGGGCATCGGTATCGATGTGGTTTTGGGACTGACTTAAACTAGAGCTAACTACTTCATGCCTTAAGCTATCATTGCCACCGTTACCATCTACTTCTACTTGGGACTCTTGGTGGTGCAGTGAGGAGGTTTTTGTTCGTGAGTTGGAGATTGCTGTTGCTGTTGGAAGACTGGCACTCACCTTGGGCCTATCCCCTGCAGATAGTCGTGTCTTCTTCACTACTTGCGCAACTGCATCGGTTTCGTTATCGTTATTATCGGTATTGTTATCGTTATTATCGGTTTGGGAAATTGTGGTAGTGGTAGTGCTGGCTGTGGGTCGTGTGCGACGTCGGGGATAACCAAAGGGTCGGGGACTAGAAAGGTTTGGTTCGGTGGTTGTTGTTTGGGTCTGTTCTGGTTGGGGTTGCCTTCTGCCCGGGTTGGTTCTAATGCTATTTAAACTACTCAAACCGTTTACTGGACTAGCATCGCTCGCTGCTTCTGCATTGTTGTTGTTGTTGTTGGTGGTGGTTGTTGTTGTTGTTGTGGTTATACGTCGACGGTTGGTGGTCGCATACTTGTATTGGGTCTTGGGTTTTGTTACCTCGCTGTCCTCGTCCACGTTGTTTACGTCATTCAGTTCGTTGTTGCCCGTGGTGGTGGTTGTTGTTTTCGGTGTGGTTGTTGTGCTGGCCAGTTCGGATTCCGTTGTCGTTGTGGTTGAGGTGGTTGTTGTCGGTGTAGTTGTCTCTATGTCGGGATTGGGAGGAAGTTGGGTGGGTGAGGTTTCGCTCAGCTCGGTGGCTAGCAGGGAGTCTGAGTTTATGCCATTAGAGGTGGTTGTTGTGGGGACAGTGGAGGCTACAATTGGTGTGGGTGTAGTGGTGGTGATATGCAGGTTATTAGTTATGGATGTGGTGGTGGTTGAGGTGCTTTCATTTGGTTCAGTGGTTTCGTTAGTAGTGGTGGAGGTGGTTTCGGATTGGGCGGTGGTGCTGGGTGTTGCTGTGTTGTTCTCTTCTGTTGGTATTAGGTTATTCAGTTTCACATTGTTGTTGTTATTGCTGCTGTTGTAGTGGTTGTTGTTGTTGTAGTTGTTGTTGGTGGTGGTGCTGGCCTTGGCAGTCTCAGTGCCGGCGGTTGTTGTTGTAGTTTCTGGTGTTGCTGTTGTGGTGGTGGTTGTTCTGCGGCCGATGCTCGCATATTTACGTGTGTTTGTGGTTTGTTTGCTCTGTACCGTAACAATTTCCTTTTGCTCCTCATCGTACTCTTCTTCTTCGTCCTCCGTGGGATCTTCGGCATCCTCGGCAGTCGCACTCTTGGTGGGTCGCGTACGCTCAAAGTACTTGTAACTGGTAAAAGGAGAATTTTTTTTTTATCAAAACAACCATGGATATGTAATTAAAAACCCCATGAACACATTTCACCCACTCACCGATTGGTTGTCGAACTGGGTGCCGATTCCGTGACCTCTGGTGGTGCCGTGGTGCGTCCACGGTTGCGACTTAAGGTGGCATAAGATTTGACCTGAGTCTGTGTTTGTTGCTCTGCCGCCTCTTCGTGGGACTCCTCTGCTGGAGGAGCCACTGTGGTGGGTCTTGTTCGTCGGAGGCTTGTGTAGGAAGGTGTGACTGAGCTCAATGGACGGCGGGTGGTTGTCTCGACCACGGCCAGGTTCTCCTCCTCCTCCTGCTGATCTGCATGCTCCTCCTCATCTCCCTGACTCGCAGACCGATGTCGATTAATAGTTACATACTGTTTGCGTTCCTTCAAGAAGCCATCAAACTCGGCCAACTTTTCAATGCCTTCGTTTTGTGGACCCTGGCGACTGTTGCCCCTCAGAACTGAGGAGTATTTGGAGTAGCTATTGGAGGTGCCACTTGACGAACCACTCGGAGAACCACTACTCGAGACAGTGGGCTCCGTGCTCGTCTCCGTGGCTTCGCTGATCTTGAAACGATTGCGGGTGAAGGAACTCAAAGTTCCAGGTCGACTCAGCACACGATCGTACAGGGATTTGCTAATGGTAGAGGGTGTGGTGGCTGCACCACTGGCTGAATTCTCCTTCAGAGTAATCGATCCATCCTTGTTGCGCAACAGATGCTTCTCCAGCTGCTCGACACCACCCACTTTGCGAATCAGGTCGATCAGCTCCTTGATCACCTGTGGATCCTCCTCAGCATCGGTGGACTTGCTAGGCGATAGCTCATCGGTGTCCTCTTCGTACTCGAGATCTTCATCAAATGTGGCTGGCCTTGACGTGGTGGTGGTCGTGGTGCTTGTGGTGGTGCTGGTGGTGGTTCGTGGATAAACGGGACGAGCCGTGGGAGCAGCTGTCACTCGATTTGAACGCACTGTGGTGGTTGTCGGGGTTGTGGAGGTTACTGGTGCCACTGTGGTGGATCTAAGGGAGACAATAAAAAGGGTTTAGTGTTAGTTGTCCTTAAAAAGTAATGCAAAATGTACTTACTTCTTGGTTTTGCAGGGCACATTGCGGGCAAAGTCACATGAATCGGCGGCCGGATTAAAATAGAGTCCCGATGGACAAGTGAACATGTGAGCAACGATTCCCAGACCCGATGGTCCGCTATCCAGACACCAGTAGTACTTCTTGCAATCCCTGGGATGCTGGAAGAAGCCCTCCTCCTCGCACTTGAAGTCCGAGCCCGGATCCGGAGTCGTTGGTGGTGGTGGCGTGGTAGAAGCCCTGCCTCCAATGTAAAGAGAGGATCCCTCGGCTTCAGTCAGTTTAAAGGTGGTGCTCGGTGGGGGTGCTTGGGTGGTGGAGCTCACAGCTGGCCTCCTGGTGGCACTTGGCCTCCTGGAGCTGGCTGGAGCTTCGGTCTTGCCATTTAGACGATTCCTGGTGCTGGCATTATCGCGACTGCGGGATCTTGAGGGTTTCTGCGGACCACTTGGCTTGGCCACCTCGTTGATGCCCAGTCTGGAGGGGATTTGAGAGGATTAAAGTAATGTACGGGCTTAAAATAAATATTCTTCCTTACCCCAGGGCCTCCACCATGGCCTCCTTGGCAGCCTCGATGAGGGGATATGGCTTTCCGTTGCAGGTGCCGCGGAAATCGTCGTTGTCGATGGCCCAGAACATGATTCCACCCAGTCCCTGCGCCACCACATACTCGGCCTTCTTGCGCACGATGGCCTCGTCATCGTAGCCCACCCACTGGTTCCGTCTGTAGGCATAGGGACCCATAACATTGGCATTCGGCTGCACCACAGTCCACTCGGGATCGTCTTTCAGGGTCTGACAGATCTGGAGGAGATTACAGTGGGTTAGGGGTTTCCAATTACATTTATCATCTGGGTAAACCTACCTCATAGTATGCCAAGTATCCCTTTTCGCGGGTGGCATCACCCTGCTCTCCTGGACCCTCCGAAGGTGCTCCAAGTTCGGTGCTCTCCTCGTTGATCAAGGTGTAGGATCGCCCGTAGGTGGGTATGCCCAGAACCAGCTTGTCCCGATCTGCACCCGCTTTCAGGTAGTATTTGATGGAGTAGTCCTGTAGTTATGAATGAGTATTATAGCGAATTAATGGTTTATTTCGATTCCAACTCACAATATTCAACTCGGCATCGTAGTTGTACTCGGAGTCCTCCTCCAGCGAGTAGAGCGGTGCATGGTGGTTGACCGATGGCTCGTGGGATGAGTGGAAATCGTAGGTCAGTACATTGAACCAATCCAGATACTTGTTCAGTTTGGGCACATCGTAACCCTTGTCGATGTACTCGATGCCAGCGGGCACGGCCATGGTCAGGAGGAGGCGAGTGCGTCCGGTTTTCTCCGCCTCTCTTTCGAACTCGGCCCTCAGCTCCTGGACAAACTGGGCATAGTTGTCTCGATCTCGGGACTTGCCACCCTCACGATGCGCCGGATACTCCCAGTCTAGATCGATGCCATCGAAATGGTTCTGTCGCAGGAACTTCAGGATGTTCTTGATGAACTGCTGGCGACGCTCGTTGCTGGCCACCAATGGTGAGAATCTGGAACTGGCCTCGTTCCAGCCGCCAATGGCAATCATGGTCTTCAGCTGTTTGTTGTACGTTTTGAGTCCAGTGAACTTGGCATAGCCACCTGGATGGAGCGGAATGGAGGGAGGTAACTCGTTAGCTAGGGGGTTGACAGCATCCTATCATCGTCAGACGGTCAGGAAATTAAAGCCGAGTCAAATTAACTTGCCGGAAGGACGGGGGCGTGTCTGCACTGCCCAACACTCACCCTGCTCAATGTCCTGGTACTTGTCAAAGGGCTTCATCTGGTTGTCCTTGGTGAATCCACCGAATGCGTACACCAAGTGGGTACACAGGTATGGATTGATGTTCTGCGGATTGAACTTGGCGGTGCCCGGCCGATAGACACTCCAGTTTGTGTAGTAGCAGACCACGCGACCCTCGCTGCTGGCTTCTGTTTTCGATGGCATTTCAATTGGTGTGGAATGGAAAACGGTTTAGTGACGGGTCATGGAGCATAATTCAAATTGGTCGGGGATTTGCATTAATTAGGAAATATATCAAAAGGCCAAAAAGGTTAACAAAGGTATGGACTTGGCTTCTGTTTCTGAGGTAATCGTAATTTACACGAAATGGTTTTGTGACGGTCTGAGCAGCATAATCAATTATTAAAAAAAAAAATGCGGTAGGTTTTGAATCTTATTATCTTTAAAACAAGGTGCATCTATAAATGGTTTTATTTATATATTTATTCCAGATATGTAGCATTTTAATATATTTTATATTTGCCTAAGAATATTATATAATATATCTATAAAGATAGTTTCCCGATGTTAAGTTAATTTATTTGTTGAAAAAATTTAATATAGCATATAATTTATTCAATTTCAAAGTTTGATATAATTAAATAAGAAAAATTTTGAATGTGAAAATATCTTAAAATAACTAATAACATGGAAATAAGTATTCCGAAATATAAAATATTATATAGTATAGTGTTCCATTTTGAGAAATGACATTTGATTGTATTCAGGCTGGGACACCTTTATGGCATATACTAACTCTTTTTTGAAAAGTTAACACTGTTTAACATACATTCTATACTTTTTTTATAGTTCTATTATATAGATTTATATTAAGTTGTATAATCACTTACCGTTTATGCAATAGGCGAGAGCGCAGAGCAGGAAGAGCGTTTGCCAGGCCGCTCCACGCCGGAACTGCAATGGAGGAAAAAGAACATTAGGAATTTTGACAATTAAGACGACAATTATATCGGTTCGAGACCAAAGACTTGGGCCAGCACGAGGCGGAAGCCATCGGCGGGCAGTCCAATTAGCATATCGAGATCGGAGATCGGAGACCGCGGATCGCCAGGGGCCATCAGCATTGACACAGTGACATCGATGGATTGGATAGTTGGTGGTGAACCAAAGGGGGGATCGGGGGAGATCGGATATTCAAGATTCGAGATTGGAGATCGGAGAGGTTCGCATGAATCTGGGCGAAACAAAAGACCAAAGACACGAACTCGAAGAAGTGGTTCCCATGAAGGTCGCCCATCAAATCGCGTCTTACATAATCGCATCTCGTATGATGTGACGAGATGAATTTCATATGCAAATCGCCCGGCTAATCAGATGCAAATGCCACGCCCCGTTTTTCATTTTTGTGCCATAAGAGGGGCGGCTGACTAGGAAGCAATACTATACATCCCATATACCTAATGAATCTACATATTTGTGGATCTGTGGAGCGGCCCAGTGTGAGTCACACTCTCGCATAAATATCGTAAACGGATTTTCATATTAAAATGCCAAAGTGTTACAACAGCCGCAGCCACAATGGGCCCAAATCTTTTTGGATTTTGGTCAGCAACCGAAAGAGAAACAACACCAGGTTACATAAGCGATCCGTACCAAAAACTCGACTTTGATTGCGTATGCGTGTGTGTGAGCCATGCCGGTTTTTTTTTCTTTTTTCATAAACTCTTTTTTTTCTGGACTCACACACACACTGCGTAATCGTTCATTCATCGAAGTGAATTTTTACACATAGCGAACAAAGTGTCTGGAAATAAAAATTGATCAAGCCACGACACCAGCATCATCAGCTTCATCAGCATCCAAAAGAAACAAAAAAAACATCTGCCAACGATGAGATCCGAACAGGTTGGATTGAAGAGGCTCATAACTAATTAGCAGGCTATATGCTGTATAATACATACAATATGTGTCGAGAGATGAACAATAAAGTTGGCTAATTGCAGTTACGCGCCGGAGGGGAACTTTCTTTTCGCCAAAAACAATTATCTTTAAATAAAGGGTAGTCATGAAAAAACTTAAAAACCACATTTGATTTGCTAGATCTTTTGCTTGTCTGAGAAGAACATCATTTTTGAAGGCCACATTTTGTGTTCACAAGTCACAAAACATCGATTTTACCTTAACTAGTTTCACTTGTTTTGTCAAGCATAAATAAAACGATAGACAAATATATCAAAATGTCAAATCAATACATAAATGAAATAAATCCATTTCTGAGAAATAGATAAACATGAATTTATACTTTTTGGGAAGGCAAATGTTTTTAAAAAAAAGTTTATATATATATTTTTTTAATATTATAATAGTTGATAATTATTTTCGCGTTTTATAGAAAATCGTTTTCTTAAATTACGATTTCCAGCCATTGATTAAGAAAGGTTTCAAAAAAATCATAGTTATATATCAATTAGCATAATCTTTTTTCGGTTTTTTTAAACAATTCTTAATTCTTAAAATATACGTTTAAAAATAGAAGTCGCGAGTTGCCAGCTAAAAGCTAATAGCGTTGGGTATATAATTCATTGTTCATTGGCTATTGAATATGCATAGCTACCCTTCCAAGTTCTTAGCCCAGTTCTCAGCCAAGACTTCCTCAAAATTGCCCCGGCTAAAAGGCAGAAATGTATGTGTTGCTTGGCTTTTTAGCTGTTTAGCGATCTGAAGCTTTCCCCCTTAGCCGTAAATCGCAGCCGTATCCATATCCGGCTTGCTTCTCGATGAGCTGTTGATGGCGGGCTGTTGTCCCATTTTGCCAAAAGCTGAAAGAGCCGAAAGCACTCAAGACAATTCTGGCGGAGGGGTAATGGCATATTTACCCAGTGCCAGGCAAACCGACGCGAAATACTTATAAAACGATGTGTGTGGACACTTGATTGGGTCATTGGACCAGCATAGGTAAACAAGATATGTTTATGGAACGCTGTGGCAATTTACATTTATATATAGCCATCATTTACATGGTGGTTGGCCGCTTTGGTCGGTTTCTATGGCTTACGCATTGCTTAACATTGCTTTATGGCAGCGACTGCAGCAGCTGCTTACATAAAATTGCATGCCGAAAAAAGCAGAAAAAAGATAGATGGATAGATAAATAAATGGAGAAAAAGTTCGGAGCTGAACAACTTGAATGAAAATGAAATGACAACAATTTGGATTGTACAATGCGCATGAGCATTCGCATTCGCATTCGCATTTCGCATTGATTGGCTTGACAAATTTGTCGATTTTACGCAAAGTGAGCAGCAGCAACAGCGGCAACAACGGCAACACTCATGTCTGTACTTAAAGGCAAATGCCAGATTTGTTTTCAGTTTAGTTTCAGCTTTGTCCAGCCTTATTTTCTTTTAATTGCAACTAGCGGTTGGCAATTAAAATCAGGCTAAATGTGGCCTGGTCCAGTGTGTTGCTGCTGTCGCTGTTGCTGTTGCTGTTGCTGCTGCAACACCGTTGATGTTGCTGCAGGGCGCCTGAGCAGCAGCAGCTTCCACAGCGGGCCAAAATTGAGAATCGTTTTGGCCGGATTTACAGCCCCAGCGGCGGTACAATTTATGGACAAGTTGCTGCTGCAGCTAGCTGATGTTGCTGCTGCGACAACAAGTTGCAACACCACCAGTGTGTGAGTGAGTGTGTGTGTGTGGCACACATATACATATCTGTGTGTACTGCAACTGCAGCTGGAGAGCCCGTTGCTTACGTAAGGCATCGCATTACGACAAAAAACCAAAAAAAAATAAAAAAATAAAAAGCCCGCAAAAAATGCACAAATATTGCGCACATATTTACAATTTCTCAGCTGGCTTTGCATAAAATCTGGATTTAACCTTGAATCGAGTCTAGCAAAACTGCCTCATAAATCGCAGCGAGTTGCTCTCGATTTTTTGTGCCATTTTGGAGCAGGTCGGTTTTCAAGAACTTTGAGATCATGAGAAGCAATTACTTGAGACTTGAGCTGTCGACCATTAGAAATCGCCTGCTTCACAGACCGACGGACATACATCAAGTGGGTCAACAAAGAGATTCTTTTGGCCAAGTTATCTATACCCAAGTTAAGAGAGTCGCTCAATTTAAAATTCAAGGATTTATGCAATTGAATAGAGGTATTGGTATCATTGGTTTTCTATTTAAACCTTTTTATTGATGATTAATATCATAGCAATGAGTCATTCTCATATTATGATCTTAGTGCAAGAATTTATGCATTTAATAAAACGGTTTATCATTAATAATATAACTAAGAACCACTTTTTTCGAATTAATAACTCCTTTTATTTAAAAACCAGGAACATAAATTGTTGAGCAAAGTAATATGAAATAATGGTTATTAGTATGAAATTAACTATTAACCGCTCTTTATTATACATTTTATTGTAACTATTCAATGTAATTACATTTCATGAACATTTATCACGCTTAGTTTTGGCTACTTAACAAGGCTTTTGAATACCATAAAAAGGCACTTAATTAACCTAAAACAGTTTAAAAATTTGTTTCATTGTGGTGTGATTTTTATAGTTACTTTTACTATGGTTTTTGGTGTGCTTATGGTTTTTACTCACTTCGTACATTATTGGATACCAAAAATATATGAGAAATTCCTCCGAAAGTGAGTCATGTCTATTAAGTGTGTTAGGAAACCTATTTTGCTTTTGCCTGGAAAATTTATGTGCAGCTCCCTATTTTTCCCCTTTTTCGAACACCCGTGAATCATGTGTGGATATTTGAGTAAATTGCGGGTCTGCTGGCCATCACTCATGGCTCAAACGAAAATTCCGCAGATAATGCTCTGGCTATTCATAATCCCCGAGCTCTGCAGCTGCCATCCAGATCTACATTTACACATTCACACAGCCGAGAAGCATGACTTGGCTGAAATGTTGTTGTGTGGCATACGGTGAGGTAAAGTTCGGCTCGGTTCAGTTTGCCTCTTAAATGCAACTTAAAATTCAAAGAGGGTCCGCTGCAGTACCGCTGCCGCCTGGAAATTGACTGGAAATTTCCGTAGCACGTAGAATGTGCCGCACATCATGTCACGTTCCAGGTACCAAAGAGCGTCGCAATGTCAACGCCCCAAAAAAAAAAGAAAGATATATACAAAAATAAAAAATAAAACAAAGGCAACACGGCCCAGAGATCAATGTCTGGCCAAAGACATTGCGTATACGCCCCGTTTTTGTTTGAATTTTAGCACCAGGCAGCAGGGAAGAGGAGTGAGAAGTGGCGAAGTGGGGTAGTGGGTGTGCCTCGCTGAAGAGTTTTGTAAACAAAAGTTTGACATTTCGAACAGGCCAGTCCACTTGTCCCGAGAGCTTAAAAAAAACACCTTCTGGAGTGGGTGTGCCAAAAAAACAGACCACAATCCAAAACCACAATGCCACAGATCTTTTGCCGATAAGCTGATGCATTTACCTCATGCATTTAGCAGGGATTTATGCCGTGCGAAAGTTGAGCATTGTTGGCCAACATCGTGATTAGCGTGCGAAAGATTTTTCCCAGTCTCCAGCATCAAGGCATTTTCAATTAGGCAACCAAACAGACCGGGCCACGACCCAAACTGAATCATGGCCAGAGGCAGAACACAATAATCGGGCTTAGAAGGCAGACAAAAGGGCACAATTGGCCAAGCAATTGGAAAGGTCCAAAGAAATATTAAAACAACTCTTTGATATTTGTGAGACTTACATTCATCAATCAGGAAATGTGTTTGATCTTAAATTAGAGAGTATAAAAATCATCAACTAATTCTTATAAATAAGAAAACAAACAATTCTACATCCTAATCAAAAATCAAATTCATTATTTTTGGGATATATCTAACAAAATATTTTAAAAAATCGTTGATAATCGGGATTTTATATTCATAAATAAAGGCAAATTACAAAAAAAGGTGGGTGCTTGCTTTTGAAGTAAGTACCATCTTCCATTACTTAAAATTTTTAAAATCATTAACTAGTTTATTAAGACCATTTAAAAATTACAAAATATAAAATTAATGTCATAATACAGCTAATTACCAAATTAATATAATATAAACTAGACTACAGGAGTAAAAGAAGTTAAAGTCTATTACCAATCAATTCCTATCTTAATCAACCCCCTGCTTGGTATCTCCAATAGACCCATCGGTCATGACACCCCCTCACCATCGGCCAATCTTGTTTGAACTTTCCTCGACGGAATCGAATCGCTTGGCCAAGTGAAAAGCCACCCGACCGGGCCAAAAAGAAAATAAAGACAGCGAACACAACGCACTTTGCGTTGACCAAGAGTTGCCAATTACGGAGCAGAAGTCACCCAGTCATTGACTTCGCTTAGGGAACCAGTTAGCTGGTTACTTAGACCCCCAAGCCCCCGATCTCCATAGACCTCGTAGTGCTCTGCTTTTTGCTCCTTGGAGGCTTTCTTAATCGCCTTTTGGCGTGACAGGAGGCCACCAAACACCGAAAACCAAAAACCGATGGGAAAAGCGAAAGTTGATGTGTCGCCGGATGCTGCATCTCACCCCAAGTGGAGATTATGTCCATCTTTATTTGGCCGCTGGATCAATGCATTATGGGTCAGCAAACGGTGGTCGAAAAAAAAAAAAAACAAAAAAGAAAATCACATCTGAAAAGCGGTTTTCCCGCTCTCTCACACAATTGAGCCATATAAACCGACCATATCAATCGATAGATTGTGAAACTGGCCCACTGCAATAATGAAGACAGTGCCTGTCAAGGCCGGGTACACGCCAATAAACTAGAAATAGAAATCCCCCACGCCAAACGATGCGATTTCATGCCATCTTTGGATCCAACTCACACATCTTCCCGCGATCAATGTCAATGCTCATCCATCGATGTCAAAATTTGCATTTTACTTCATGCATTTTCCCCCTGGCCAACTGCAAAATTCAAGTTCACTCGATTTCGGTTCCATTGTCTGCATTTTGCCTTGATGTACCAGCTCTTGGCCATCTCTAGCCCCATCCTCATCAACATCACTATCATCATCATCATCATCATCATCATCGCGATTCGGTATTGTTTTCGTCACGTCACGAGCCCAACAATGGGCAGTACATTAAATCCAATTACACGCCAAATATTTTGCGACTGCCTTTTAATGAGAATTTCATCAAATTTTTGGTGGCTTTTGGGTGCTTGGTTTTTTGGGGCCACCCCAAAATTACGGGGTTCACTTTTCGCGTAAGGATTGTAAGCTGTAGCATAATTGGGTATGGTATCATAAGAGAACTTTTTAACGTTTTTGTTATGTATTATGTATTTATTTTAAGAATTTTTTTATTTTTGGGTCACCCCAAAATTTGCATGGGGATTATAACCTTTAAAATAACAGGCTGTGATTTAATTTTTGGATTTTTTTAAGGTAATTGGTTGATTTTTATATAATGATATTTAAGATGTATTATTATTTTTATTTGATTTTTAATGTGCGTTCTTATAGAGGGTTAAGTTTTCCCATTTTAATTTATAAAATCCAAACCATCTAAGTGAGGGTATTGTTGACGCTCCAATCCCCACCCAACATTTCCAATTTCGCCGCATTTTAGCGGACTTAAGCTCTACTCTGCTGTCGAATCAAAATATTATCCTTTTTTGCGCTCGCTGCAGCGTGAAAATTCAATTTAAGGCCTGAATGGTCTAAGCAGTCGGGATGCCGGCCAATGGAATCGATTCCATTGAGTGTCCAGCTTCCGGGACACTGACGATGATGATTCACTCGCAGAAACTGAAACTAATCCATTTAGATTGGCCTGACTCATGGCAAATTATGAAGTGGCAATCAAATCGAGGCAAATAAAACGTGAAATGTCAGTTGGAGATTTTTAATTTCCATTCCGCACTTCATTATCTTTTATTCGGAGTCGGTTTCATTTTCAAGGTGCTTCGTCAACTTGGTCAAAACTAACAAGACATCGGATCTGGCCATAAAGTATTCCCCGTTTTTCGCCCACTGGTCGCTTATCACTTTGCATTTGTCGCCGTTAATGGTGCAATTTTCCCCATTAACGCAAATTACCAGACGATTAAGATTGGCCAGGTTGAAGAGAAAGGGGGGATGCCACTTTTGGCCAGATGTTTGGCGAAAGTCAAAGCGGTTAAACAGCGATGAGGCCCAAAAAAAATTGCATTAAAAAAACGGTACCATTGAGACATAAATTGAAATATAAGATAGTCAATTGTTGTCATGTTTTCATATCGATCTTTTTTATATTTTAATGTATCACATGATCGAACTGGGGATACCAGTACATATTCAAGTAAACATCCCAAGTTTCCCACACAAATTCCCCACAACTCCCGCTCAATCATTTATTTTGGCCATAAACTTTCCCTGCCAGTGTGGCCAGCTGTCAGGCTAAGACCATAATTAATGTCTGGTCACCTTAATTGACATTCGGACCGCACACCCGAGTTGACCATGAAAAGTCGGCGGAGGATTAAAGAGCGCATTTGCATGGCATGAAAACCAGAAAACTGCAAGTGCAACACATGTATTTTTTCTCCAGCGATTTATTTTCTTGCTTTTCTTGGTTTCTTCGTCTTCTTGAGTGAAATGTTTTTGCCACTGTCATTTATCATATCGGCAAGCAAACTTTTTGCGATTTGTCAACATACAGCTATGTCAAAAAAACAAAAAAAAAACAGTAGTGAAAGCTTTTGAAAAGAAATCGGCAGTGCCAAAAGAGCTAATAAATATATAATGCAGACAAGAAATCAATTAATTATTTGTTAATTTAATTTGCGATTTTTAAAGATCATATGTTAAAGAAGTGGAAAAGAAAAGGCTAACGAAGCAAAGTTTTTCGGAAAAAAGAAGATATTTTTAATTAGCGAATAGAGCAGGGATTCGAAAATGAAATCAAATAAATGAGGTGGAGTGAGTGTTATATTTTTAAATATTGCTTTGGTGTGACTATTATTTTTGTATAATGGAATTTTACATGTTTATTCGTATTTTTATTAAAGTTTAAAATATGAAATATTTATTAATCATGAAATTTAAGCTTACATCTATAAGTCTGTTCTAAATGATTATCCAATGATCTAATAATCGAATTAATAGCTTGTGTTTATACATGTTATAATGTATTACTTAACCATTTTTTGCAAGTCAATAGACTTGCAAATTGGCAAGCCAGTGACATTTTTTAGTGCGTGATTCAGGTGCGTAAGTTGCGAACTGACCGCCACTCCAAAGTGAAATCGAAAGTTGGACTTATGCCAGAGCCCCTACACCATATAATGCCATATAATACCCCTCCGGCCCCCCGAAAAAAACCCCGCTTTCGTAGGGCGGACCGCATTTACTTTGCAATTATCATCGGCCTAAGCGATAATTGGCAAGCCAGGCGAAATTAGCAGGGGCTAACGGTAGGTGTTATACACCAACTCATCTCTTTTATTACTTTTTTCTGCACCACCACTTGCTAGTATTTTTTATAGTTTGTTGCCGGTGGCCAAATTAAACAGTTGTTAAAGAGCCACGAGCATTTCTTTTTTTCGTTTGCCCATTTGAACCAATTATGTCATCTCAACACAATGAACAGCAAATAAAAGAAACCAAACTTTAACTTGAGCAAACCAAACGGAAGAAGCTCAATCGAAGAGCGGTGATCTTGCGTAACTTTTATGCCCTTTTAAACACGGCTTTAGTATACAATTTATTTATGCCTTTTTTCGTATTAAATTTAAACCGTATTTTCGTCTTCTGTGGTTTTGCTCACTTTCAATTTCGTCCAGTGGAAATTATTAAGTCAAAAAAAAAAATACAGAAACAAACTGACTGGCGCATCCGGCAACAAGCCAACCAAAAACACCGAAACCCGTGAAAAAAAACATGAAAACCCGAGAAGAAAACAAAATAACAGAGAAAAAAACATAATCGTGATGCACATTCAGGTTCAAGTTGAGTTGCAGATGAAAATCCCAAGACAAGATTGAGAGTGGCTGAGGTCAAAAACTGGGCACTGGCTAATTTGGGATGAGTTTCAGCGGCTCGGGCTCGTGAAGTGGCACCCAATGGGCTAAGAGGGGCGTCAGGGGGTTAAGAAAGAGATTTGGGTGCCCATAGAGATAATGCCAATGTTACATCCGATTAGCCGGGCTCGACTTAATTAGATCGAAGCATGACTTTGAACTTTTTGTTATGATTGTAACAAATTTTGATTATTCTGATATTGTGGTTATTGTTTAAATCAGCAAACGAAAATTAATACAAATTAAAGAAAGTGAGAGTGGAAAAAAGAGGGTATCTATAGAAACAAAGCAGTTGTGAAAGAAGTTAGAAAGGCTTTCCAATTAATTATTTGAAGGGAGTAACCCAAGACTTAAAAGAGTGAGCAATAACGCCCAGTGAAATAACGCCCATTAAAATTACTCCCAGTGAATTAACACCCATTGAACTAACGCCCAGTGAAATAACGCCCACTTTGTCAAATTTTGTTTCCAAAAAAAATAAATATTACATATAGTAAAATAATAGACAGAATGGGTATTATTTTACTGGGCTTTATTTCACTGGGCGTTATTGCACACTAACATTTTTACTCAATTCTTCAAAAATAGTTATAACAATAATAATATCATTGTTATATTTATTTATTTTTTGTAACCATTTTTTTAATTTCCCATTTTCTGTCACCAATTCTCTATTTATTTAGACGCCATCCTTGTGGCAATTAAAGTGGCCATTGTTCACCCACCATTCCTCATTGTGATTTATTTTCTTAGCCGTTCCGTTTCGTTTCGGCCATTTGTGTTTCGTGTGGCAAATGCAGTCACATTCTTTTAAATACCAATTGGGGGTCAGTTAGACCGTTGGTCAAGACTCAGGAATTTGAGCAAGTGCTTTGTTATTGCTGGCCAGGCAAACGGGTTTAAGTGCGGCCAATGGAGAGTGGAACTTGGCCAGCTCGGCGCTCTGGCTTAATAAATTAATTTATAACTCTTGCTTTTTCTCCGCCGCGAAACACGTTGACCTTCAGGCCGCATAACCGATCCATGAGTCTGTCTTGCACTCATATATACTTATAAATATAGATACCTTTTGCTATATGTGCTTATATCTGTCAGTTGAATTAACAGTTACGTCTCAAGTGGTGCCAAAAGACCCCAGAGGCTGGGCTCCAAGGGTGGGAATCTGATTTTTGATGGAAAGTGTCGGCCATTGAGTACATATATTTTTTAATTGGCCAAGAGCTGGGCTTTATAACTCTTTATTTTCCTTTGTTTCAAGTCGCAAATATTTTGAAAGCCAAGGAAAATAAACGAAAAATGATGGAACAAAATAAAAATGTAATTGTATAATTTTTCATTATGGTAAAATGTATGGAATTTAAGCTGCTTATAAGAATGGTATACAAAAGTTATAAAGGATTCAATTATAGATTTTAGGGGCTGCCACGTCTTAAATATTTTAATAAAAATAAAAATGAGTTGTTTATTTTTTTATTGCATTTAATGTAAATGGATTGCTTAAAAAAATTGGAATGAAGCATTTTAAAATACCATTTGCAAGGGATTTAAAGGTCTGAAAATGTTTAATAGAGTTACCAATTTAAAGTGGTAAAAGGAATTGAATAGAAAATTGTAAAAACATATTTTCTGAAATTTAAATTAAATATTTTCCCATTAAGTACAATTTTTTTTTAAAATTTGTTATGGCATAACACAAATTAAAAGCGGGGCTTAAAGAGCGATTGCCAAACAGCGAAAGTGCAACCGAATTCAGTTTGATATCTGGACTCCGATATCAAAGAGAGCACCGAGCACCGAGCACCGACCACCCTTCCCACCCCCTTGGGCTGTCGGTGTGTTAATGATTTGCATGTTCCCAAATCAAAGCCGAAGTAGACCCCCGCCTTAACCCCCGACTGGCCCGCGATTCGCAGACATGGCTGGTTAGCGTTGTTGTCGCTGTCGTTGTCATGGAATTGAATCATCCCGGCGGTCTCTGGAGCATGTCTCTGCTCTTAACCCGCCCCCCCCCCTTCCTCCGCCCAGCACCGCCTTAACCCCCTGGTGCCGGTGGCGTATACGTAACGAGCAGAAAACCCAAACAAAAAAAAAAAAGAGGCAAATTTTGCAATGAAACTGAAGGCAGATCCCGATGCACGTGTATCTGTGCATCTGACAGATACAATTACCAAAAGCGATTGCACTGGGAACGCTGGAATTTCAGGCCAATGTGGTTTAATAGCCCAAAAACCGGTAACTTAATGACACTCTTCTATAATGCTTTTTGAATAAAATGCCAAAACGCATCACCCCCCGCAGGTCGCCAATTTCAATATGTATACCCCGTGTATACATTCACTTTTTACCTCTCCTCGCTCATCGGGTTTCACTTTTAGCCGGCTGCGAATTCCGATTTGCCAATCTGAAAACCTTTCCACGACTCCGAGGCGGATGTGCCACCTCCGGGGTCAGATTATTCCCCTCGATTTGAGATCAGCATCTTCGGGGTGCAGGGAGCTTCAATATTTATGTATTACATCTTTGAGTAGTAGACTCGAAGCTCTTCATTATTTAATGACTCTGACTCTTTTTTTATAACTTATTGCAATGCAAAAAATAATGAGTTTTAGTTATTTATAAGTTTGGATGCATGACAAAACGATAAATCTTTTCAACCCCTATAAAATTTCGTGAAAACCCATAAATCATACAGAACTCAATAAAATGTTGGTTTAAGTTAATCAACTTTTTGTGCTTGCCTATAACTTTACGATTAAAATATAAAGACTATATTTTACTTTGGCTTGAAAACAAGTAGATATTTATTTTAGTATATTAATAATATGCCAAGGGATAAGTAAAATGGTATTATTTAGTTTGTATATTTAGAAAAAGCAAGTCATTTTATCAGTAAAATTAATACAAAAAAAATTAATGTACTGTAATATGTTTTTGCATTTGCTTAAAATTCTACTTATAAAATAGAAAGACTATATTTTTTCCCTTTTTTAGAAACAGAAATATTTAAGTACAATTTGTTTAATTCTTAGAATATTTACGTCATGGAAATAAAATTATAGAAAAATAAAAATTTTATAAAACTATATATTTTTATAAATATAATAGTAATATAGTATAATAAAAATTAAAAAAAACTATATATTTTCATAAAAAATAATGCATATCGTTGTTGATTAAAAATTGGTTGTTGGCGCTTAAGCACTACAAATGCATAGTTTTTGTCAGGAATTTGTGGCAATCAAGGCAACCGTTGGAAAGGGCATTGAATTGAAAATCAGACACTGAATAGGCGGCTCACTAAATATGTGCATAAAGCAGATGGAGATCGTCTTGGGATCGCTTCGGATTGGATTGTATCTGGTTGGATTGGCTCGACTCGTCTTGGATCTTCAGTTCACTGTCATTGTCTTATGGGTGCGGCTGCGTTGGCGTTGCAACTTACAATGTTGCAGATGCAGTTTTGACGTTGCTTTTATTGCTCTCTAGTTGCATGAATTTGCAAATGGCAATTTTCGCTGGCTTATTTTCTGGGGCTGGGCCAACGATTTCCGCCTGTTTTTGGTAGACAAAAGCCGCAGCCGATTTCCTCTTCTCACGCATATTTGCAGACTGACGTCAAACGGATTGAAGTTGTGATGAGATGCGACTCATCATTTTGGCTAGTCTTTCCAGCACTTGTCGCCAAACGTGTTTCGCCCCCACAAAATTCAGAAAAAAACGTGGCCAAAAATAAGTTCAAGCCGAAAATTGACAAAAATAACACAAAACGGGCCATTAAAAAAAATAAAAACAATTCCTAAACGAGTTTTCTGCGCATGCGCAGCTGAAAATTTGCATGAGCCACAGAGAAATATCATGGGTTCGGGCCAGAAATATGCCTCATCGAAGGTCCAAGCGGATGTGTACAGCCTCATTTCGATTATATTTCGATTCGATTCGGGCCCCTAGGCTAGTTAAATAGTAAAAGTCGGGGATGTATCTTTAAAATATCTTTAATATGCGTGCAATGTACACATCTCTCGGCGATTACGGATTCGTGTTTGAAAGTTTTGCACTCGATCGATTCGATTAGCATGGGAATTGCAATCGTTGACGTCTTCGACGTCTTCAGAGGTGTTAATCGGGTAAAAGTTGCAGTTATGTAATGCCTAGAGATCGTAAAAGAGATTTTTAGACCAATTTATGTGGGCGTGCATCTCTCAATCCTCTCACTTTTTTTTTGTGAATTCCCCACCTGAATGATAACTAATCAAGCGTTTTATTTCTCGGAAGGCTAAGCAGAAAATTTTAAATCAAAAATGAAGCTTAGACAAGTGTAAATTAAATTAAAATGTGGAAATGGCTCAATCGTAAGGCTATAAAATATTTGATTTTGGAATTCATATGTAAATATGTGCAAAGAAGATAGGCTGTTAAAGACACTTTAAAATATTGGCATCTGGTCTAGATTTTGTTGATTTTAAATGTCAAAAGGTTTTAGAAATATTCCAGCAAAATTAGCACAACTTCTTCAACTGTCAAAAAAAACTTTTACTTTTTTTACTGATATCTAAGCCCAGAAGAATTCTTCGCGCCCAGCACGATGTGTCACACATTAATTATGCAATCATCTAAGATACACATTTTAATATCAAGTCAAACCGGGCAAACGAAATCGAAAACGCGGCCTCGATGAATTATTCAGTTTCGACTAGAACGAAGAGGAACCAGTTTGTCGATCTTTCCTGATATTTCTCATATATAATCCGTTTCTTTGGCCCTGGGCAAGGATAACAACTTTCGGATCCTGCCAAGGTTGTGCAAATCGAAGAAAAAAGCGAGAGAAAAATCACCACAGCTCCCCTTTTTTGGGGGCCAGGAAATCCAGTGCCGATATGCCGAACTGGACTAAATATTTACGGCTTTTGGCCAGATTTGCGCTAATTGCGTACAAAATGCGGGCAACAAAAGCGGCAAAAAGTAGCGAAATAAAAATGATTTCTCAGCTTTGCAGTTAATATGGCCGAGAGTTGTTTCGCGGATTTTTTTTTTCAATTTTTTTTCATACATTTTAGTTGCTGCAACCACTTACCGGAAGCATTTTGGCGGCTTTTTGCTGGTCGAGGTGGCAATACAAGGCTCCTTTGGGCTAGATGTTGCTGCTGTTGCTGTTGCTGCTGTTGCTGCTGCTGCTGCTCCCGTTGTTGTTGTTGTTGTTATTATTATTTCAGTTAAACGCGACGACAACGACGAGGAGGAAAAAATAGCGCTAAGATTTAGTGTGAGATTTTTTGTCGTTAGCTTTTGGAAAATATTTGCTCAGTAAACTGGGCTAAATGCGGTTGCAGTTGTTGTTGCTGCTGCTGCTGCTGTTGCTGCTGTGTCTGTATTTTATGCAATCTGCACAGATCTTGGCTAAATGCTCCACTGCCTCCCAGCAGCAACAACAACACCAACTGAGATGCCAAAAAAAGGGGGAAAAAAATATGTAAAAACCAGGCCGAAAGTAAAAACTGTGTTACACACGTCTGCGCATTCAGTTTTTCACTTTCGGCCAGGCGCGGCGGCGCTCTTTTTGGCCCAATAACTGAATAACTAAATCGCACACACATATCGAATCGCAGAAAAACTATCTGCAAAATTTTCCACATTCACTCGAGGCACGCAAAATCAACAAGAAAAAAAGAAAAAAACCAGGCGGGCCAAGTTAAACAAAAAAAAATGGTGAAAATGCAAGAAAAGTTCCAGCCACGAAGTTAAGGCAGGCCAAAAAAAAGAAAAAAACAGAGTAATTTTTCCAAATGCCGAATAACCGCTAAGCCAACAATACCGTTCGAGAGTCGCCGCTGCACTGAATCCGTTTGGTGGCCAAAAAGCGTGGCCAACAGCAGCAACCAGCAACCAGCAACCAGCAACATGCGACATAACAGAGGCCAAGCGGCAACAGCAACACCAGCCCAACAACCAGTTGCTGCGCAGCCGCAAAAGCCGTCTGTTAAACCAGTTAACATGGGCACTTTTGGCCAAGTTAACTGCCAACAGCAGAGAAACAGCAGAAAACACTCAAGCGAACTCAGTTCTTGCCCTAAAATTGCCCGCAAAACAAACAAAAAGCGCTACAAACTAATGGCGCTGCTTTAATTATGCCTCCAGACCAGAAAATTATCAATTATGGACACACTTTTGCGGGTTTAGCGCTAAATGGCAGTGAAATCGGTCACTAATTGTTAACCATTATCGGGGTAAATGGGTATTGTGCAAGGCATTCTGGCTGTGGTTGATGATAAAAGGGATTTCCACAGTAGTAATACTAATATAAACAAGTTGAACAGTATCAGTAGTGGACGCGAAGAGGTTTTTATGTTGTTTTATGCCTCAAAGGCGCTTAGCTTGAGGGTAATACCCTAAAATGCCTACGGTTTTTTTTAATATATTTTAAAAACTTGGTTAACAATTAAATAAACCTGTTTCTTTGTACTAATGTGTTCTAAATAAGTATAAGGCGTTGGAATATAGTTTACTAAATATGTTTAGTAAATAAGTTAAAATACTTAATAAGTTAATTTAACATAAACCTAAAATAGCTTGATTACTGTTGCATATTGATAATAAATCTATATTTGAATTTAATAACTAGGCATTCCTTTATTAAAACATTTCTAGGTTTAAATGAACCTTATTAATTTTAAATTGTACCTATCAATAAAGATTAATTATATATATAAACACTTTTTTTTCTAAATTAATCTTAATAAATATAGATTGGTCCAAATCAACTAAAATTGAAATTAATAGATTTAAATTAGTTCCATTAATTCTAAAATAATACCTATTTATTTTTGGAATCCCTTTTTTTAAGTTTAAATCGACAACTTTAATGCAAATAGTTCTTGCTAACGTTCAATTACATAATCAAATGCTAGAAAGATCAAATTCCCGAAAGATATTTTCATTAAGTTCAATACAAATTTAAAGCAAAACAATGTCTGTTTAATTTATTAAACTGCGTTCGTGCAATTTTCCCTGGCAATCTGTGCGAAAGTAAATACCCCCTCGCTGTTTGCCAGCCCGCATCTTTCCATGGTTTTTAAGCCCCCTTATAGATGCTATAATGCCCCGAGCTTTTGTGGATCATCTGGGGATGGGATTGGAGTGCTCAATGTATTGCAACAGGTGAGGTTGTTGCTGGTCGAAGATGGTTAATGGGCTTAATATGTTGCGCACACAAGTGGTTGGAAATAGTGTGTGTGTTTCTGGGTTTTTTCTTCTCCTTTTTTTTTTGAAACCACGATTTGGGTTTGGCCGGAACTCAAAATCAATTCAGTGTCCAATAATTTTGTGGCTGACCTTTGTTTTGGACCCACATTCCCAATTCCCCCTCTTCAGAAAAAAGAGTTTACATAATAAGCATTAAATGCTGTCATCGAAATGCCAACGGCTGCCAAGCGGCGGCGCGAAATGAATTTCAAATATTTTATCAAGCGATTTGCTTATGCCCATTACTGTTGTTGTTTTTCCCCCGACTGTTACTGTTATTGCTCTGGGTCTTTCTTCCTCTTTCTCCGAACAGTCCACTCCACTCCCAACTCGTATATCTTATATGTGACTGTGTCCGCTTTCTGCCATCCAATAGTTATTTGGTGTTTTTGGCTCTTTCTAGGGGTATTCGAACTTGTATCAGGGGTCTGTGCAGTAATATTTACAAGTATCTAATGACTGGCTTATAGGTGACCCAAAACTAACTAAGCCACTCACTTTCCTGGTGAGATGGTAAGTTAGGGGTACATTACTTATTTATTTTGCATATACATTTTTATCATTATCGGTTTTAGATTTATTGATCATTATTTTTCCATTATTAACAAAAATATAGAGATAAATTGATACTAATAGTAAATTTATTAGGTATTACTTATCCTTTTTGAAAAGTATCTAAAATCAAAAAAAGGGAGAAGAGGTCGAGATAGAGCCAAAATTACTCTGGGTAAAAGCAAGACAGAATTATAATATTTGATAATCCTAACACCAAATTATAATAATCTCAGGATATACAATTGCCATTCAGTTTTAATAATACCTAGGTGACTTTAAGGTTAACATTCAAGTAGTGCATAAAGAGTATTATGGTATTCGACTCTCCATTCCAGCCTTTCATTTTTTTTTACCTATTTTTAGGGCTGTCTTCTCATTTCATTAAATTTCATTTCATTTGGTTTCGTTTTTATTTCTGCTCTTGCCTTTCTTGCTTTGAGGGCAATCAATCTCGCATTTGGTAACTGCTATTTGCCCGGGCGAGCATAACACACTCGCGTGGCTGACGATGACGATGACGATAATGATACGATAATCATCTCCAGGATGACTCACGTTCGCCTCCTGGCTGTTAAATGCATCCGCTGCAAGTAGCCCTTTACCGGGTCTCCATATGGTCTCCATATACTTATGTACATGTACATATTTATGTACCCATATATTCAGGGCACGCAGAGAAGCAGCTCAGACCTCGGGGTGCCCAACTTCCGTTTTGAAAGCGGGAGTACTGGAATTCAGATAAGTAGGTGGTGGGAGGAACACACACGGACCGTTTACTTAGTGGAGTGGGTGGGAGTCGCAAGAACATGTAGGGTCCCATCACGGAAAATAGTTTATTAAGCTTTCTCTCGGATTAAAGGATTACCTCAAATCTTGGACAAAACAAAACCCTGATAATGCAATTTAATCACAATATTTTAAGGGAATTTGTTGAGAAATCTTGTGAGCCAGTGAAATTAGTTTCAACAACTTTATTCATTACATGACTAACATTCAAACTATAAAAGGCTTTTCCTCACTAAGGACCCTCAAAAGAAACCAGGTTATTAAATTCATAATTTCAAAGGGGTTTCAAACACCCAAAAATATTTTTTGTAAGCCAAGAACAAATATTTTAGAACTTTGAAAAAGGAAACAACATTCCTTTAGCTAAATTAAAAATAATAAAAGGTTTTTCCTTACTAAATACTCTCAAAAATAAGCAGGTTAGTGAATACATAATATCAAAGAGGCATAAAAAAGTAAATTATATTTTTTTAACGCTAAAAAAAGTGCGTTTTGTCCACCATAGTTAATTTTTCAATTATATTTTAAAGGAAAGGAAAGAAATCAAAGCATTCTTGTTTTAAGATTCTTTGTACTTTTGTTTCGGAAAAACCCAATAACAAACTATAAATAAATTTACTTTAACATGGCAAAAAGTGTATTATATATTTAGTATAAGTGTAAATGCTTAGTTATAGAATACCATTTAGAAGAATTTGTTTAGCCAGCCAATGGAACAATCAAAAAAAAATAATAATGATATTTCCCAAGTATGGTAACATACAAACAACAAAGGCATAACAATTACCTAGTTCTCCAGCAGAGAGGCGAGGTCCTCTTGGATCCGCTGCCAGGCGAACTCCATGCGCCCCTCCTCCAACTTTAGGCGACATCTGTCAGGGATGTGCTGGAAGAGTCGCCGGAAGGGACCATACTGCTCGAGGCACTGGATATCCCCCAGCAGGATGAGCTTGTTCTTGGCACGGGTAATGGCCACTGTGAGGCGGCGCTGATCCTCCAGGATCTCTGCCTCCCGCGAGCGCTCCATGTCAGCGGATTCGCCGCCTGTTTTGGAACAGCTGTATATGATCAGGTTCTTATCCCTGCCCTGGAACTGATCCACAGTGTTGCACTCCAGATTGGGGTCCAGTTTGGAGGCTAGCTTCTTGAGCAGCTCCACCTGCGCCCGATACGGAGCAATCACTCCAATCCTGGAGGCCTCGAAGCCGGATTTCAATAGTTGCCTCAGCATATGCATCACCACGCCCGCTTCACAGTAGTTTGTGTATTTTGATATTCTCCTTTTGGCCGTATGCTTTCTGTTCTCCTCTTTGTCTTCGCCAAAGCTTTGCTCAATGGAGGAGCAGGTCTCCCCCAGTCGCTGGGATGCCTGCACGAATTCCTGACAGCGTTCGAAGCAATTGCCAGTATTTATCAGGGTGACGGCCTGCTCCAAATGAGTTAGCAAGGCACGCTGCACCCAACGGGGAGCTTGGTTGGACAATTCCACCTGGAATCTGGCGACGGAAACCTCCTCGGAGGCGCACTTCAGGTCTCCGCCATAGGTGAGCTCATTGGCCAGCCGGGTGATGGTCTTGTTCATGCGGTACTGCAGGCTCAGCACAGCGGTTGCCTGATCAGAGTCCAATCTCTGGAATAAAGTCTCATCCGCTCCCCGCTGGCGGGCTTCCTTTGACCGGACAATCGGCGGCAGCTGCTCTGGATCTCCCACGAGGACGAACTTGCTGCAGTGCACCAATGGACGCAGCACAGTGGGCTGCAACACCTGCGTGGCTTCGTCTACAATGCAATAGTCGAACTGGCGACGCTGAAAGAGCGGATGTCCAGCGCCCAGACAGGTCACTCCGACAATGGAGGGCTTCTCCAGAGCCTTCTCTAGTTCCTCTACCGTTTTGCAGTCCTTTGTAAGCCTATCCTCGCTTATCTCCTCCAGCTGGCTGTGAATTCTAGAGCTGGAACCCAATCTCATCATGGGCAAATCGAAGGGTAGCAAACGCAGAAGGAGATTGTCCACGGCCGAGTGCGTTTGGGCCGTGATGAGGACACTCTTGCCGAGGAGATGAAGCAGCCTGACCAGGGAAACCAAAGTCTGCGTTTTCCCAGTGCCCGGCAGACCCTTGATCAAAAGATGACTGCTGGTGGTCAAAGCGCGCAGAGCTGCGGTCTTTTGTACTTTGTTCAATTGCAGCAGCATGGGAGCTCCTTTGGTGAGTATGATCTTGGGCAGAACCTTATGCTGCTCCGGTTGCTTCTTGGCCACTATAATGTCTCTCAGCTCCTGGAAGCGCTCACCATCGGAGAGCAGCAGGCCAAGATTGGTAAAATTGAAGGTGGCAAAGCTCTGTGACTCGTGCTTGTCCATAATGAATGATTCCTGACCATACAGCTGGCTAAGATCGCGCTCCAGGCGGAGATCCAGGCGACGAGCCTCCAGGGATACAATAAAACCAGAGGCAATGGCTAGGCGCGAACTGGAACTGATCACCACATATTCACCCACGTCGAACTGCAAGACAGATTCAAGATTAGAATAGTTTTTTGGGGGATTGGGACTAAAAATACCCCACTGAGACTGAGATCTCGGCTGGCATCGGCTTCTTCATCGAGCTCCAAGCTCTGACGATAGCGTCCCTCTTCAAAAATAACCTTTTGACCCTTCACTAGCCTTAGCTGGCACACGGCTCTGCCCTGCTGTTGCCTTTTTACAGGATCCTCTGTCCAAAAGGATCGCGAGTGCGAAGACAGACGATTGTGCTGCTCCTCAAGAGCCAGGAGGCCGCACCAGTGCTGCACATAGGCGTGATCCGGCTCCTTGAGGTGCCCCAGAAGCTGTGGCATAAGTTTCTTGAGGGGATGCGAGTCGCTGAGTTCCAAACTGGAGTCCCTCTGGGCAAAGCTGGAGCAGATGGTGTTGTAGGCGCAGTTGCCGCAGGCGCTGTGATGGTAAACGGGTTCGGGTAGCTGCAGTGGCTCCAAGGGATCCTCCTTTTCAGCTGGGATGACTACTTCCCGTGTCAGCCAGTGGGCCAACTCATTCCGGAGCATTACGAGATCTCGCTGTTCGTTCCTCCCGCTGGGGACCTCGCGCAAAAGGCCCTCCTTGAGGTAGAGGAGCAGTCCCGACTGGGTGTCCCTGCCCTGGGCAGAGTGCATCAGTTGGTAGAGCAGCAGCTGCCCCTTGTGCTCCATGGAGAAGCTGGCTCGGCCAGTCTTCAGCTCCAGCGGTATGATTTCCTCCTTGCGCAGATGGTTCCTTACCTTCACGGAGACATCCACCTTTCCTTTTAGCCCCAACTGCGGCACCCAGAGGTTCTCCTCTATGTCGCGGATCTCATGGATGCGACCGCGATAGACTTCTGGCAGCAGAACATCCGGTGTTTCACCCTTTACATATTGGGCCACAAAGCTGACAATGGGATCGATGAATTTCTGCAGCTGTGACTCCATTTCCGCCTGGCTGAGATTGCTGGCATAGAGTAGATGGGCCAAGGAAGAGCTGGCCAGCATCTCCTGGAGGGCGGATTGGATGTCTTTCTTCTGGGAGAGCTTCTGGCGGAGAACCTTTTGCAGCAACTCATGCACCAGAGTGCCAATGACCATCTGAAAAGGGGAATGTACTTGGGATTAGGTGGGTTCTGCGGATGATCAGGATGAGTACCCACTATGGAGCTGCCAGAGTCCAGGCCCCGGAAACGCTCCTGTAGAACGGATTTGCGCTTGCAGAAGAGGGAACCGGTGACTGTGGTGCCGGAAATTAGAAAATCCGGATGGGAGACGCAGTAGCCCTGCTCCTTGTCGATCACATGGCAACCGGCAGATGGATCCCACCTGCCCAGCAGGGAGACAGTATCCCCGACACCCAGGGCCATGTGACTCCAGGGTGCGTGCAGTTGGCAAACAGCCGTCTCCGGATCCCCGCCAGAAATCCTCTTCACGTGGATTTCCAGCCCCTGTTTCTTGGGCAGCTGCTCCACCCGCGCCACCTCGCACCGCTGCCATTGGCTGAGATCCAGTCGGTGGTTGCTTATGGAGTCCACAGCCCCGGCCACCGCCAAATCGAAGTCATCATCGTCGCCCCAATCGATGTTCTCCAGATCATCAGCCCCGAAATCCAGTTGCTCCTTAAATTTCTTCAGAGGATTGGCGGGCGGCACGTCGGCGGTGGCATTTTCCGCCTTACTGGGCGTTAGCACACGTTTTGTGGCCATCGCGGGGGCTTTATTTCTTTGATAAGTATAACTAGTAATATCTATTTACGATTTTCAGTTATGCTTCCAAATTTTTTGGCGCAAATAGTGTGACCGTTTCTTGCTTTGGTATAAATATCCAGAAGCTATTCTGAGCGGAGTGGCTTAACCAGCTAGTTTATAGCTAGTTTTTGATTTTAGGCGGTATCATTTTAAGTTTTTAATGTCGTTATTTTGTACGTTAATTCAATAACCTAGTTGTTTTTATTATAGCATATTAGGTACGCATTCTGTAAAATGTTTATTTCAATGTTTATTTTATTTGATACCTTCTTCTTTGTACGCATTGCATTTGTTTTAGTTCGCATTGCATTACGCTTAGACATTTTTAACAGAGATGACAGGTTATTGTTGAGTTGCGTAAAACAGCCGAGCAGAGGGCGACACTTTGGCGGCAATTCGAAAAGTATTTTATTTTGTCACTTCCCCTTTTAAAGTAACGAACCAAAGAGTTGTACGTTTCTTTTTCAGGTTTTTTAAAATTAATTTTGCTTACACTATTTAAATTTTAATAAATATTAAGAGATCGAAATGACACAGGTGTACTAAAACTGTAGGAAAGCAGTTCAGTTTTTGCAAGCAGCTTACATCTTGTTGCAGAAAATTTCCATAGATGGCGCTGATGTTGGGCGCACAATTCAAAGTTGGTTTTCAATAAAGACTTTAAATGCAGTAGATACGACAAAAAAGTGTACAATTATGAATAAATAGTCAGGATATCAACAATTTCATTTGGTTTTTAGGCAGAAGGTGCAAATGCTGATTCGCCTGGCGATTCCCTCGTTCTCGTATTTGTGTAGCAAACATGGCTGGCATTCGGTTCCTTTCGAAATTAATTCAAATATTAAGATAAACTTATTATTGTTATGAATTAATGTTTTAAACGTACCTGTTTCTAGGGTGCTACTGAGATGCGTTATATAGCTGCTAGCCAGGCGAATGATCTCGATTTTTGACAGCTTGCGGTTCATGGGTTCTGTGGGTATTAAGTTTCTCAAGGCTTCGTAGGCGGAATTTACACTGGGTTGCGAAATTAATAAAAATAAAATATAATAAAATAAGTGGGCTATCATAAATAGATAAGATTATCAAATGGTAATATGCAAAACACTTTAGGTCTGCAAGCTCACTGATTCAAAAATTGAGTGGTACAAATATATATCGGCATATTAAATATATTGAATGAAACACAAAAACCTTAAAATGAATACAAAACATATTGAATTGCATAGTCAAATTTGATATTATTTGTTATTATCATGTAGAAAATATTAGACTTAAGGTTAGAACCATTTACTTTAGGCTTTTTTAATTTAATAAAAAAATTTTATATTAAAATTGAAGTCTCTATAAATATATAAAATAACTAAAAATTGTTAATTTCAATTAAAATTAATAAAAATCGCAATGGATGTAAATCAAGGTAAATCTTAATATGACTATGGTATTAATTTACCACTTTTTTTTATCAGTTTTGTTTTGAGCGCATTAAAATGCAGTTCATTATTTATTTAATTAATTAATTATATTTAATTATTAACTTGCCTAATTGTTGCGCTTTCCCCTGCAATTCAATGCTGTTTTTGTTTAAAAATTATATCTTTTGTTGATGAATATATATTTTAGTACAACTTTAAACAAACATTAAGCTGTAGTCTCTAACTTGAATAGTTTTTTGACTCCTTATAAAATGTTTTTAAATGATTGATTCCATTCCCTAGCCACAATTACTTCTTAGGACTTACTTGAATGTCCTGTAGCGCTCCCTAGCGTTGATCTTCTGGCGCGGCGGCCGCCGCCTGTGACTCCCGTGATTGCCGTGGCTACCCTGGTTCCCCAGGGTTTCCAGGCCCATCTGTGAGTCCTCGGAGTCGGCGGCTGCGCCACTGCATCCGCTCCCGGTGGCACTGCCACTGCTATTGCTGTCCTGGGCGAATACCGCCATCAAGTACGAGGATGAGACCGCCATCCGATGACCGCGGCGACTGGCGATTGGCGAGCAACTGAGCGGATTCTCCGGTGGATTCCCCGACTACATACACTTCTCTATAAGGAATATACACCACCCCATCCACCACATATTTATGTTCGTACTGTTCTGTTCTGTTCTGCTAAATGAATTAAGTCATCGGCTAGTGACGACAAATTGTGCGTGAAGATGGGAAACAATAACGAGAGCGTTTCCTCCGCTAAATGTGTGCACTTGTCAAAACAAGCGGGGAATGCTCAATGCCCGCACTTGTGCGCCACTAATTGTGCATCAAGTGGCCGGCGATCCAAGGATAAGTAGCACATATCCATCTCCATTTGTCCATCGGCGATTTGTTTGTTTTTGTTTTTGTTTTTGTGTGGAAATGTGGAAAGCGGAAGTGGCACTTTAGACCCTGACCTTCCCTCAGCGCTCTTTTATTTTTGGTTTTTCTGGACCGCACACATGCCACGCATGCGTTCCACTCAGTCAGTCAGTCATTCATTCAGTCAGTCAGTCAGTCACTCAGTCATTCATTCAGCCACTCAAGCAACGCAATGTGCCGGGATGGATAATCCAGATATTTATAAACCAGATCCGAGAGGGCGAGCAGCCAACCAGCTCACTGCGAAATTGTGCAAATATTTGCAAATGCTCTTTAATTGCCCGAAAACATTTCTCACAATGGTTATTAATTTTGGAATATTTTGTAGTAGCTGAATTGTGCGAATATAAAATGCGATTGGCTTGCCTATGAGTAATTTTCCATATTAAGCAGTTTACAAAGTGAATTAGTCACAATTATTTAGAAAAAAATGTTTTTTAGACCGAAATATTTCAGTTTCCAATTATACTTATAGCCTATTAAAGTATTTTCGCTTTGATTTAAATCCGTTCAGTTTTTTTTATTAATTTTAAATATTTTAAATTTTAATATAATAAATGTTCTTTAAATTAAACATGGCTCAAAGTAATTTTAAACAACATAATCTGTTTTGTATTAAATATTTCGTTTATGTAGATATGGCAGATATTTTTCCCCTTTTTTAACCTGTCTAGAGTTCAAACCCACCTGTACAACATAAAACACCAAGCAGATCGTTTTTAAAATGATTTCACTTTTATTTTATACACATTTTTCGAAAGTTTCACTTAGCTAGGCTAGAAAAAAATCATAGTGAGAAAAACACAATTCGCTTAGGATTACGGGGGGGTTACAAAACAAATCCAGGGGACACAGGGAAGTCGAACAAGAACGGATCTATATAATATAATGGGCATATCGAATCGCTTTATATATGTATGTATGTTGAGTATGCTTCAGTGAGTGTGCGTGTCTGTGTGTGTATGGGTGTTTTGGGGCTCTTTGACCAACAACAGCAAGTAAAAAAAACATTTCTCCTAATAGAAACTTGACGGGTCCTTCATCATCCTTTCATCATCCTTTCATCTCCTTCGCTTCGTTTTCGTTTAAAATAATTAAAAATAATAGTAAATAAAACACCACAGTCATGATTTTTTTAATAGAACACAAAATATACACAAAAAAGGAGGAAAACGGTTAGGAGGGGCGGTAAAAATTAAGGAAGAGACCAGGAAAAGTGGTGAGGAAAGTTTGCAAATAGCAAAATATTTACAAAAGCCAATGGGAGTGGGGAGAAGATATAAAGATATAGCACTAGGGCGGGAATATCTGTATCAGGCGTTTCTTCTTCTATACATATGCATATTAATGTTGCTTTCACACTTTCGTTTTAATTTTTGTTTTTTTTTTTATTGATATATATAAATAAAATTCTTTGATTGGTATTTTTTTCAATTTTGCTTATAATTTTATGATTTTTTTTTTGTTTTCGTTTTTGTTATAAAAAAATTGGCTAAAGATTTAGAAAAAATGTTGGAATTGCCGGGAACTTTCTTTGATCGAATGATGCACAACAAAATTGTCTCCGTGTGAGTGAGTGGGCGTGTGTGTGTGTGGGTGTGAGGGGGTGGAGGAGGTGGTTTTTTGGGGGGAGGGGCGGTAGAGACAGAGAGAGATAGAGACAGACGTTCCGGGGGGAGGGAGCGAGATAGAGGGGTGATCTGCTGCATTTGACTCTGTACAGGTTGGTGACTTGACTAATTCGGGCAGGGCGTGGCCGGTGCTGACCCTTGACCTTAGATCAGCGCCGTTATCAGCTTGGCCTTGAAGTTCACGAACTTCTCGCTGGTGGCCGCAACGCGCTGAAAGAGAAGGGGATAGGATATGAGAACTTGTTAATTACCTAATCATATTTATAAAGTAAACCCTTTTTTATTGGGATCTTAACAGAAAACATACAATTTCAAACTTTTAACAAAATTTGTTAAATGGAAAACAAAATTTCTTTTAAAAAACATGTAAAACTTTGAATTGGAAATAGAGTGGAACTTCCCTACACAGAGAGAATTCTGACGTTCTCATCTGAGTTGAAAATGTTCTTAAAATGAGAACGACATTTTTTGAGCTTAATATGTTCTCTTTGTGATTGAATTAAGTTGAGTTTGTATTTAAAATTAACAAGAACGAAATGTTATACATTTAGCACGTGGTTCTTAAATCAAATTCAATTTGTGCTCAGAAATCCAATAATCTCAAAATGTTCTTAAATTAAGTCCAAAATCAACTTGAAAATGGAACGAAATCAACTCATTTCACTTTTTTAGTTCCTACCATTTCGTTCTGAAATTAAGAACATTCAGCTCAAAGTAAGAACATTTGTGCTTGCACGGTTTTTAAGAACGAATGTTCTCAATTCAAGCACAATGTTCTTGGTTTTTCCTCTCTTAGTACCACGTAGTTCCTTCAAGTTTTGTTAAGTCAAAGTTCACATGCTCATACAATTTTTTCTACACAAAGAACTCTTTTCGATGAAGATAATGGTTCGACTTATGGAAGTTCTACCGTAGTTTTACCAAACTGCATTTGAACACTCACCAGTATCAAGTCCTGGACCAGATTGGCCAGACCGCGGTTGGCCAGGACCACGAGGCGCGTGACTGGGCCGGGAATGCCCTCGGTGTAGCCGTCGGCGTTGCGGGTGCTGTCGCCATCCGCGTCACCGTCGCCGCCCAAACTTCCACTGCTACTGACTCCACCGCCCACCGAGTTGGCCGCCTCGTCGCCCTGCTGGGTCTGAACGCTGCCCGAGAAGAGCTGGTGTTCCAAAGGAGGAAAGGAGGAAATATTCAAATTAGACACGTCTAAATGGGTCAATTAATATCAAGGCGGTACTCACCCTCACCACGTCCAGCAGAAAGTTGCCAGAGCCTCCGGCTCCCAGGGCATTGCCACTGGGCGAACCACCTGCTCCGCCGCTTGAGCCACCGGCGAGACCCGCACCGCCGAAGCTGAGGAACCTTTTAAACAGATTGCTATTGGTGATTATCCATTCGAAATCATATGGTTGTTGAATATGGATTTGTTGTTGAATTTCGATTTGTATGTTGTTGATTGGTTGTTGAATTTTGTTGTTGAGGTGGGGACATTCCATTCCAATTGGGTGATTGTTGAGTGAATTTCAAATGTTGTTGAATCGTTGTTGAATTTTGATTTATATGTTTCGAATATAATTCGTATTAGTAAGTTGTTGAGGTGGGGAGATTCCATTCCAATTGGATAATGGTTGAGTGAATTTAAATGTTGTTGAATCGTTGTTGAATTTTAAATCATCAGTTTACAATCATATGTATATTGGTTGGTTGTGAAGCGTATTCATGTGTTGTTTATATTTTATAGAGTATAGATTTATAATATTTGGTTTGATATGAATTAGTAAGTTTTTTTTTATTCGTTTTGAATATTTGGTTAGTTAGAGGGTTTTATTTTTTAATGGTTGAAGTATTTCCATTTGTTGTTGAATTGTTGTAGGGGTAAAAAGGAAAGGAAAGTGTGAGATTAGTTATGTGTTTAGAGTTTTTGAATTATTTAAGTGTTTTGCAATGATGTGGGGAAGGAGGAACCCCTCACTTACCTCTTGTTGCGATCGTCCAGGTCGGCTGTCTCCTCCGCGGAGTCGAGGGTCAGCTCATCGATCGCCGGCGACTTGGACTCGGAAAGCTGCAGATCGTTGGTGCTCAAGGCCTTCTCATTCACACCGGCAGAGGTCGAGACACTGGGCAGTTCGTTGTTGAAGCTCAGCTGGATGGGCTCGTTGGATTTCAGGGGAATGGGCGCCTGGGCGATCGGCGAGGAGGCGGATGCGGAGGATGGGGACAGGGATTGGGCGGCCACGGCGGCGGCGGCTGCTTCCGCCTCCTTCACCTGACGGGCCACTCGGATCGTCTCCTCCAATTGCTTGTTGATGGCCGACAAGTCGATCTGGGTATCGGTGGCTCCATTCTTTTGGTTTTTTTTCGGGTTTTGGTCATAGGTATGTATATATTTTTTCGATATTTTTGGTAGGGCATTTGTTGCATTGTTTTTTATTGTGGGTGTTGGTTTAGAAATTTTGAATTTTTTTTTAGCGTTGATTATGTGCATGTGTTGGGGAGGGGGGGTGGAGGGAGAGGATAGTGGGTGGTTCAAGGGTTGGTGGGTGAAAAGCCCAAGGTCGAGGGTTTGAGGGAAAGGCAAAGCGTAGGATTCGGCGACGTGTAATATGTGTGTTCAACAGTGGGTTTCGTGTGTATTTCGTTTCGTTTTGTTTTGTTTTCATTTTTTTCAATATGTTTGGTTGTGGTGAGTTCAACACAAGTGAGGTTATGTCATCGTTTGTGAGGTTAGGGTGAATGTGAGGTTAGGTGGAGACAGAGTGGTTAGGTGGTTTTGTTGATAATTGGCGATATTTTTGTTGTCGATTGTGGTGTCGAAATCGATCGATTGATTGATGGGCAGTTATCGAATACGTGCACAAATGCGTTCGATGTATTTGTGTATACATTTGCGGTTGTCAGTTATCGTTATCGGTTATCAGTTATCGGTTATCAGTTTTCGGTGGAGCATTGTTCGTATTTTTTGATTGATTTGATTTGATTGTTTTGGTGGTGAGTTATTGCATTGCACAAATCGAATCGGGTTTTAATGGAACATGAAAATAAAGAGAAAAAGATACAAAAATAAGCAAAAGAGAAAAACAAAAGGAGCGAGACAGCACAGATAGAAAGAGATAGAGAGAGATAAATAGAGAGGAGCGCTTAGTCTAGAAATCCACTTTATCAGACATCGACTATCGCTTACGCTTCCTTGGGTATATTTTTCAAGCGTTCTTAATTTTTTCTTTAATTCTGGATAGGGTGGCAATACGAATCTCTGTAAATCCCTGTCAACTCTTTTGTTTTTGTTTCTTTATTCTGCGGCAGGCGAATATACGAAGACGGCGAAAATGAGTGCGGAAATGAGTACACTGAGTATCGAATAATAATTCTGGGGATGAGAGCAGAGATAGTTTCGGGATGTAAATGCACTCGTGAGTGTGGTGAGTGTACATACGAGTGCTGTGGTGAGGAAGAAAAGACCCCCAACCAAACCCACAATTCACCATCGTTTCGAGAGCGACAAAAATGAGCTGAATGGGATTTTTACACGTTTTTATCGAGTCTGTCTGGGCACCAAAAGTGTGTATGAATATTTTGGCGATTTTCGAAAATCTCTAGGTATATCAAACTCTTCTTAAAAGTGTCAAAAAGAAGGCAGGGAAAAATTAAATGTGATATATACAAAAGTGAACAGTATATTGCCTACTTTTAGACACCATTCACGAAGCTTTGAAATCTCTAAAAATGTGATGTTTCTGGCTTGAGCAAAAAGTCACAAGAGAGTACAAATTATATCGGTATATTTGGAAATGTATTAAAAAATGGCTTATACAACTAATACAATATAAATGTAAAATATATAAATTTATTTTGTAAAAAACACCTACTAACCTAAGTGGAATGAGAGTGCGCATGAGAGAGCAGGATAGATATAAGATTATAAATGTAGTAAAAAGTGTGGAGGATAAAGTTTGAAGGGAACTGTTTTAGGAGAAGATGACTAAGGCAGAGAGAGAGGGAAAAAGATAGAGAGGGAGAGACAGAAAGAGACAGGGAGAGAGGAAAACAAGAGACATAGAGACAGAGAAGGCTAGTGACTGTGTATGTGTGCTGAAAACCAGTGTGCTAAAGGTAATTTCAAAACAATCAAGTGTTGGTTAACAATGCCAATTCAATGAGAACTTCACTTTCATTTTATTATACTCCTTCAACGTTTATTTCAATTTCTGTAGAGGGTGGTTGGGTGGTTGTTGTAGTGCTGCGCGGAAAAATTTGTAAGGGGAAGAGAAACCAATTTTAAAAGCCAATTCAATAGTACTGCTTGACAGAGCTCTGCAACATCAAAACCAAAGAGGCATCTAGACTTTTTCATATCTAATGGTAGTAGGATCTATCATATCAATATGAAATAGTCTGTAATTTAAGCGGATGCCAAAGAAATCACTGGATTTAAAAGCAAATCTTTAATTAAAGTGTCTAAAAGTATGCAATGAAAAAATTCAGAACTCAGAATATATGGTAGAATACTTTTAGACACCTTTCCTGTGATTCCTGTAATATTTTTGGTGATATTTTGACTCTGTTTTTTGTATCTCACAGTTGTTGTAGCAAATGAAACGCACTTTAGGTGGATTCGGTGGTTGAGGTGCTGGTAGTGGTGGTGGTGGTGCTGCTGCTGCTCTTCTCCGCATCGATCTCGTTCTCATCATCATCGGGCTCGAAGGTGGGCAGTTCGATGGTCACCCGGGTGCCACTGTCACTACTGGAGGACGAGGTGGTGCTGGTGGAGCTGCTGCTGCTCTTGGAGCTCTCATCGTCGTCATCATCGAAATCCGCATCGAAACTGGTCCTGGCCGCATTCGCACTGTTGCCCTGGATGGCGGTACGCAGCACCGTGGGTCCCAAAGTTCTCAAGAGCTTTGAGATAATGCGGTTCGCCTGGTCGTCGATTTGCTACAACAACCACGTGGTGCGTGTACGAATTTAGATTCGGTGGTGCAGGTGCATAGAGTTTTGAGAGGGTTTGAGTGGAGGGTAGGGGAGATTAGTTAACTTCAGTGGTTCAGTTACGGTTACATACAATGCGGATGGTGTTTTTTGTTGGGGTTTGGTCAAAGGGACGGAGGAACTTGGGGCCTAGTAGGGAATATCAACAATATACAATGGGGTTGCTTTCTTAATACATATGCAAAGCGGTTCAGAGGGTGATTTCTACGGCATATATGAGGGTGGAGTGAGGGGCGTGGTTCCGAAGCGGCTTAAGGTGGTTTTAAAGTGGTTTCCAAAAAATAATTTCAAATACCAAAAACTTTGTAGAATTTGAAAACCAATATAAAGCTTTTATAGAATCTAAATTTCTTATACTTTTTTTTTTCCAAAAATAATAATATTGAAACCACTTGACACACAACTTTTGAACCGATTCGAGAGTTTTTGGAGCTTTTCATCTCCATTTGTTTTTTAATGAGCAAAAATCTCTACGCGAAATCGAAAATGCTTTTTCTAAATGATGTTGCTGATGCTCTCTTGTTCTTCATCTTCATCCTTATGTGGTTGTTGTTGTTCAGGTGGTTGTGGTTCTTGTTGTAGTTGTTGTTGTGATGGTGGTTGTTGCTTTCAAATCCTTATTTGCCTTTTAAACTCTGTTCTTTTTTTAAGTGCTCAATCAAAGACGGGCAATAATTTCGTAATGTTGTTGTTGTCAATTGTTGTGGCCTTTGTTGTTGTGGTTGTTGTTGTTGTTAGATTATCTCTGGTTGTAATAAAATAATTGGTAGAATTTAATAAACGATTTATATCGGCTATGATGGTTAGCAATTGTGGTTCATCGATGCTGTTGTTGGTGGGGAACAGAATGTTGGTGGTGGTGGTGGGTTCAGTTATTGGTGGGGGTAAATCAGTGGTGCTGGAAGTGGTAGTTGTTGGGGTGGTGGTGGTGGTTGTTGTTGCAGGCAAAGTTGTCGTTATCGTTGTTGCTGGAGATGGAGTTGGATTTGGAGTTGATGTTGGAGTTGGAGCGGTTGTTGCCGGCTCCAAGAAGCGCGGGAACAACTGGACCAGCTCCTCCACTGGCGTGCTAGTGGTGCTACTAGTGGTGCTGCTAGTGGTTGTCGTGGTTGTTGTTGGATTACTGGGACTGGTGGTGGTGGTGGTTGTTGTTCTTGTTGTTGTTGGGGATGAAGATGCCTGATTGTTAAAGCTTTCGTCACCTTTCGATCCAGTTGCAGCCTGTGGCGCAAATGTGGGTAGATCGATCTTGACCCGCGTGCTTTCCTCCACCTCGTTGGCCCCTTGGCTGGGTAATTGTGGCAACGGTGGTGCACTGGCACTCCTCGTTGCCGGACTGCTAGACGGCGCCGAACTGTCATCATCATCATCGAAGTCCGCATCGAAATCGGCATCGAAATCGGAGGCCGGCGTTGTACTGCCACCGGCTGCTGCACCACCCGCACCACCGCGATTTCCGGCCAATATGCTATTCAGAAGACCCGGACCGGCCACCCGTATCACCTGGGCTATAATTCGATTGACTATCGAGTCGATTTCCTAGATCGAGAGATCAGCGAAAGGTCAACAGAAAATATGTGGTTTTTATACTGGGTAAGTAAGATTCTTTGGTGGTTCTGGTTGTTTTTTTTTTTTTTTTTTTTTTTTTTGGTGGTGCTTTCCACATGAGATGCAGTAGATGCAGTAGCTGATTGGTTGTTGATTTGGTCGATTGTTGACTGTTCTTGATGATCTTGGCCAATTGTTGGAATGATGATACTATCTGTTTGCAGGCTGAAAACTTAATTGTGGGTGTTGTTGTCTATTTGTGTCTGTGTTCGTGTCTCTATATGTGTCTTTGTGGGTGGTTCAACCTCTGCTACTGGGTGGTGGTGGTGGTGGTGGTGGTGCTGGCATGCTGAGTTCAGGAGGTGGTTTGGTTGGGTGGTGGTTGGTTGAGTGCTCGTTTGCTAAGCCTAAAGAAAAACATGCAACATTTGGAGGTACATATTTCCAGAGGAGAGAGAGAGGAGGGGACCAAGCCAATATTTGTTTCGGGATAAAGCCTTAGGCTAAGTTTGTCATATTTTTTTCTTGATCAGCGCTCCTTTGCAAAATCGCCATCGGGCTGGAATTGGGTTAGGTCCTCGGGCAGTTGGTCATAGTCCTTGGAGCCCTGCTCCTTATCCTCATCATCCCCAGCACCATCGTCGTCCTCTTGGGCTGGCTTCCGGGGATGGAGACCCCGATCGAAGGCCGGATTGAGGATCGTGCCCAGAACCACGGGCCCCACGCGTTGCAACACATTATTCACTAGACGATTGATCTGCACATTGATCTCCTATGTGAGGAAAACATTTCGCGTGGCGCCAAATTCAATACACTTTCATATAGACAAGGGGTATATGGTTTTCTTTTCTTTTTTTTTTTTTTTCTTTCTGGGTTCCTAAGACCCTGGGCTAAAAGTGTCTGAGTGGATTGTTATAGTTGGCATTACAAATGGGTTTGGCTGACGTTTCAGAGGGGCATAGGGGCTTCGGGGGGGACAGCTTATGGTTCATGTAATATATAAAGGTCTATATCCGATCGGGTTCTTACCTTGGTGATGTCGGGGAACAGTTCGCGCAGCAGTCCAATCGTTCGTTTGTTGCGATCGGCTATCAATGTTTCTTGGTCTTTGGCGCCCAATGTCAAGACATCGATTTCCTGTAAAGGGGGTGAAAGGAAAAAATTGTAGATGAAACAAGGTGAGATAGATTAAAACTACTAATTAAATCTGGTAAAAAACCTTGGATGTTGATTTAGTTTTTCAATACTGGCCAAAAATAATAATTGTAGAGAAATATATGCTTTTTATAGTTAGCTTTATATTATATATTAGCTAGCATTTTGGGAAGTCTTCTTCTGACCAGTATTTTTGCTATTTCTATTATAATATTATATATATTAAAATACTACCTACATACATACATTGTATCATAAAATAATACTTGTTTATTTATTCTTCAAATTTATTTAATATATAAAACCAATACCAAGAATTGAATGACTGACAAAATAGCGCTATAATCAAAGCCTTTCTGCGCGACCTTAGCCATTTGAAACCCAGTTGACTTTCGGGTTGGCAATGACTGGTTTTAAGTGCGAATTACTTTTTCTGCGCTCGAGATAAACAATAATACCTATATAATTTCGTACATCTGTTGCATAATCTGGCAGTGAAACATCGGAGAAGATGAGGCGGCCGCAGCTTCAGCAGATGCCAAACGAAAGAAAACAAAAGGCCCCAAAGTGCCCGCAAATTGACAAAACTTTCACTTTAGACAATGAGTTGGTTGGTGGCTGCCCCCGTCCCCTTTTCGGGGGCGCCCCTGTCATTTGCTTAATCAAGTTTCCAGTGTAAATTGTAATTTTTCTGGGGTTACAAGGGATCTTCTATCCCTACAGCAACACATTGAGTGGCCCCTTGTTTTGGTTGAGTTTGGCCAAGTGGTTGGTGTAGTGGTTCAGTTTAGTGGGTAGGTGGTGCAGCTGCTCTTCGACCCCCTAACTCAAAAAATAGAAAAAAACCAAGAGTCAGGAGGCCCAGAAAGCCAAATGACTTTGCAAAAAGTTGTTAACGTTAATGGGCAATTGCCAACTGTGCAACAACAACAGCAATAAGCTGTCTAAGCTAAGAAAATATTGCACAATAAATTTTCAAATTGCATTAAAATTGCATTTTGTGGGCGGTGGATGAATGGCTGAATGAGCGGCCAAGGAGGCAGCTAACTTTTGGACAATCAACAGCACGAGTCACTAAGCAACAAAAAAGCAAAAGCAAAAGCAAAGGCAACTTCTTGGTAGCAACAATTGTCAAGGTGCCACCAGGTGCAAGGGATTCCAAGCAGCTCAAAAGCAGCACAATCTAATAATATAGCATCAACACTTTAACAATTGGAAAAGTTTCTTCCGCTGCTCTACAGCGAACAAAAAATAAAAAGGTTGTGCTGGGTAGCCATTTCAATATCGGACAATGTAGTCATTGCTGTAATACTCTAAACGGACCAAGTGATATGGGCACCGAGCAATGAACTATTGGAAATTTATAGAATAATATCATTAACTAAAAAAGAATTCCATCTAAGAATTGAATATAAAATTTGAAGGTTTTTGTTGCTAAACGGTTTTAGAATCACTTATCAAGAAGCCTAATAAAAGGAAGGTTTTTAAAAATATTTTGTTGCATACTTTTAGAAACTTTAAGAAGTGGTTTTCAGACAAAAGGCAGGCTAGTTTTATGCTACTCATAATGTAAATTATAAATTATTAGTAATAATTATAAATATCTATGGTTATAAAATCACTTATCGAGGTGACCAAAAGTAGGCAATAAGAAATAAGGTTTTTCATAATATATTGTTGCATACTTTTAGACGTTTTAAGAGGCGGTTTTAAAACCTCAGGCGGGTTACTTTTATTCCACTATAACAATAAATTATATATTATTTCTCATTTAACAAATAGTTTACCCTCAGTATTAAAACCATTTGTTTTAATAATATCTATAAATATTCAATGACTCCACCTTGACAACTGAATACCATACATATATCCCCATATATCATCACCGACAATACCTACAGTTAATGAGGCAATTGTCTATATTCGAGCATTGTTTTTTTACCTTGCCCATTATTCCAATTGTTAATGGCTTTCGCATGTGTCCACCTTTGTCGGCCTCTCGTTGAAAGCACATCTTGGCCAGTTAATGAGATTAGGCATTTGGAATTTGCAGGGTATTCCCATAAAACTGTCACGTTTTTCAGTCAGCTAACTTTCGGAATGCTACTTAAAGGCAAAAGAGATTCGAAATGGGATCCCCAGGCCGTGGATATATAGTAGATATATATATATATACATAGTTATTTCTCTGAGGAGTGGATGTTGCTGCTGTTGCAGTGTTTAATTGACTCAAAAGTCAGTGCGGAAGTTGACTTTTACACGCGGGCGGAAGTCAGCAGCAGCGACGATGATTATGATGGCCATGATTATGATGATGAGGAGCATAAAATAAACTTTTGCTAGTTTGGCCAACAAACTGTTGCCAACTCTGTGTCTCCCTTACCCCCCTTACCCGTTTTTCCCCCCGAAGTATATATTCATCATCATATTTTAAGCTGTCTGTCAGTGTCAGTTTAGTGCGACAATTGTTTGGATATTGCCCAGGGATGGAGTCTTTGGAGGGTAAGAGGGGCCAGAAACTACTTAAGGCAAAAGTTACGTTTTTATGGGACATCTTAATGAATTTCAAATGAGTTCAAGCCCAGAAGCTGCCTCGTGGCAAACGTCATTAAAGCGAATGCTGTGAATTTTAAGCAGTCTGCAGTATGTTGGGAATTTCATTTTCAATTTGAGTTTCGGCTCATGCCAAGGCGGAAGACACCGCTTATAAAGAATCGAATCAAATCGAATCGAAGCCCAAAAAAATCTTCAAAAAGAAAACAAATTGTTAAGAGCGCTTTTAAAATGTTCGGGCATATAAATGTATAAATTGCCTTGACCTTAACCAAGTTAAGGCGACTCTCGAATCAATAAAAATGCCACAAATTACTGACAAAGTCAAGCTCTCGTAGAAAGATATATAAGCGAGTGTAAAGGCCCCGAGTCAAAAAACTAGATTCGATAAGTCACAGATTGTGCATAAATTAACATTGCAAACTGGTATATTTTATTTTATATTTGTGGGTATTTTATTCAGTGATTTAAGTGCTATTTAAAGAGCTTTAATGCTGGCATATGGCCAACGGAATATCAATTAAAGTGGCACTGTTTGTATCAGATAAACATGTAAATATCCGTTTTAAATATATATTTATGTTATATTGTTTATTTAAAAAAATGAGTTAGAGATCATACATTTTTTTATATTTTATATACGATTATAGAGCATTAAGGCTGCGCTACAACCCCAACATTCCACGAAAACAAATTGAAATTCCAATTTAATTGCAAATGCGACCTCATCGACAGTGCGTGTCATGACCGCAGTGGATATGCTTCTATATCCAAACAGATATATCATGCCACGCCCATTGCTAATCCAGGGGGGGACGGGGGCAAAGCCTTTTAGCCACTTGTCAGTTGGCCAGGCCAATGGGGCCTTGTTCGGCGGCTAATAAAAATACGCGACACAATTAAATTAAATTGAAAAATGGGCGAAACTGGAATTCGAAAATGAATAAATCAAATGAGCCACAAGACCATTGGATAATGGCCGGGCTTTAATTATTCTCAGGCACTGGCTAATCGCCCAAGACAACATCCATATCTTAAGGCAATTTTTTTTCCTTTTTTTTTCAGCTTGAGAGGGGAATTCCCCCCAAAGAGACCTCACATTTTGGACTCCCTGCTGAATAAATTGTCTTTGGCTGCCAACTGACTGACTTGACAGACAAGGCAAGCGCGTCTCGTTTGCCACTTAACAAAAATGCAGCTACCAACAAATTGCAGCAACAACAGCGAGTTGCGATTGACGTTTTTCTTGTCGCATAATGCGGCGTATGCGTGATATGTGTGCAGGAGCGCGAAGCGAGGAAGTTGTTCAGTTCAGTGGCGCAGTGGGGAGGGGTCTTTAAGAAGGGGGTGGAGCGGGAGCCACTGGTTACGTAAGCGGAAAGTCTATCACTAGGTGAGCGTCTGCACTTGGCAAGGAATCAAAACAATGTTTACCCGAGGTGGGTGCAAAACAAAAATAGCACAACATTAAAGGCTATATAACATTTTAATAGATTACAAAAAATAAGGGAACTATAAAAAAAAATAATTAAGATAAGTATATATGAAAAGAAGAATTTAAGAAGGATTTTTAAGACCCATTTAATAAATTTATGTTTATATTAAAATCAATAGCCATATAAATAAATGCCTAAAATATAGAACAAGCCATTTTAAGAAAGTGTCTATCGGAAATATTTCTATGCATAGATAAAAAGTTTTTGACATTAGTAACATATGTACAAAAAATTATAAAGTGTTAAAAAAGATTAAAAAAACTTAAAAAGATTTTAAGTAGCCTTTTAAAAATTGATTAAAAATGTTTAGCGCCAAGGAAAAAAATCATTTTTTACTTATTTTGCTAAATGTAAACCAATAATCTATTCATTAAACTTGTTTATTAAGTCAAAAACGCAAGCACTAGCAGTTCTGCCCCATTAAGAAGTACCCCCAAACAAGTCCGCCGGATCCGAGAGCCATGGACTCTATAGAGAGTGGAGCTACTTGGCAGTCCCTCGGCTTCCCCCAAATGTTTTGTTATATCATTTCTGCCACGTGCTGGGTGCCAGGGAAGCCATCGAGCAAGCGAATCGAATCGAATCGACAGAAAGAGGCAGGCAAACAAAAACACAAGTAAAGTGGCAACAATGGAGATATCATTGCAGTTGACATCGCAAAGAAAATTGTCCACAGCTCTGCTTATTTATATATTTTTCTACGATTTTCCTCCAGCTTCTTGGTGGCTGGTTCAATCGCCATTGTCATCGTCTCGTTAAATGATTTATGGCGCAAGGCATGTCAACACGCCAAGATGAACATCGGCTCATACTACGAGTGAACTATATATATATGCATACCCAACTATAAGTGTATATATACAAATCGACTTCATTAACGTATCAGCGTTTTGTGGGCTAAATTTTGACCCAGTTTTCGCTCTCAACCGCAGAGCCAAATTGGGCAACAACAAATGCTTACCGTTTTGTGTAACATTTGCTTTTGGCCTGGAATTTTGTTATTTTTTGTATTTTTTTCGGGCCTTACAGCAGATGTTCAAAGATGTTATTGCAAATGGCGTGGGTGTAGGCATTTAAAATATATATTATGTTTGCATGATATCATTAAGTTGGCCAACTCTCTGTGGCAAGCTGCAGTTTTGTTGGCCCTAAATTGAATCATTTTTGGGCTTACAACATATCATAAACCATTTTGAGAACATTGTATAATCCAATGGCAAAGTATTTTAAAATACTAGACTTTGCAGCTTCTATTTTATTAATATTTACTAATATTTAATTTTAGACAAGTTAGTACTTTAATTTCCCTAGAGCTAAAATGATAAGAAGTAAGTGAGTAGTATAAATAAAAAAAATATAAAAAACAAGTCCATTTTAAGTAGCAAATAAAGTTCAAGTTCAAGTTATTTTAAATACCTTGTACACTTAAATGGTTATTAAAATTTTATGAGCTTCTTTCAAACACTGTAAGTGTATTTCATATCAGAAAATTTATTTAAGCATTTATAAATCATAAAAAAATAAAGAAGTGTGATTATTGGGTAGTCATCAAAACTACTTCTTACCAGGAAAATACTTCTCTGCTTTATTTTTAGTATCTCACACGAATTTAAATAAATAATTGCATGCCAGCTTTGATTGACAAATGTAACGACGTTGATTTTTTAATCTTTTTTCACGAAGCCTTCACAGCTGTCTTGAGATTTCGGAGATTTGTGCAAATTTGTGGCACAAAGTGAAAGCCATAAAATGACATAAAACAATGCTAAAAACTGGCCAGCTCTCTGGCCGAATAGTTTTGGCTAACAAATTAGCCAGGGGCGTGGGTAAAGGGGGCTTGTACGGGGTGCTAATTGCCGGCACAGTGATACAATGATCCCCGCCGATGATCGAATGCGAATGGGAATTGTGGGGAACTGTCTCGCCAGGCAATTAAGTAATAAAATAACAGCGCTGCAGTTGGCTTACTCAACTCTACTCGGGCCGAGAGTCCGGTTTTTTTGGCCGGGCCAACACCCAGCTGAGGCCCAAAAAAAAAAAAAAAACCAAACGAAATACAGCTAAGGAAACAGGTACCAAGTGTGCCAACTTCCTTGGAACTGGTCTGTTGGTCTGCTCTCCAAGAGATCGCAGCTCGGATCAGGTTGGACGGGCCCAGAGACCCCGAGACCCGAATTGGCAAAAAAAAAAAATAAAAATATAAAACAAAAACCCAAACTGAAACCGAAAAGTAAAAGGAAGTTTTCGCCGACTGGCCAACATGTTTGGCCGCTTCCTACCCCTACCGAAAAAAGCCAACCAACCCAGTCCAAGTGCAAATTTGTCAAGCAAATATGGTCGAAAGGGCAACTGAGGCGGCAGCACGCGCTACTCTCCGGGCCAACTGAATGCTAACGAGAGTCGCTCCAAGAGTTCCAGCACTTTGGCCATTAACTTGGCCACTTAGCCAGCCAATTAAGCCGAAGTTTATGGCCCGAAATTGTTTTATTGCAGCAAGTTATCCGTTTAATAGCCCCTAACCCAGACGAATTTCACGTTTTAAATAACAATACTACCGATGTGGTGGTGCAACAGCCTTTCAATTTGTTTTGGAACCACCCCTGAATGGGAAAAAGCCTACGAAAGCTTTGGCTAATATTTGATCTACACACTCGCTTGTGTGACTTTGGGCTATTTTATCATTTTCTTGATACAGTCAGCCAAGTAAATATTTGCCCTCCCCATAGCTACTTTATATAATTTGATAGGTCTCTGGAGAATTTTATATTCGTTTTTTTTTGTATTCCTGCGGTGCTAAAAACTGATTAAATAGTAGTTATAGGAAGTAGGAAGGTGGCTTGGCTTGTTTATGTTTCTCGCTCACAAAATAAGTCTCGTCTTTATGCCAATTCTTATTTTGAAGTTAAGTATGTTTCAATTATGCCTTGTAAATTGAGTAGGGGTAGCCCAAGTTAAATACTACTAGGAGGCAAAGCAATAAATTGGTTATATCTCTAACTAAGTCGCCCCTTTCAATTTAGTGTTGATCGAATACAAATAAACCTTCACTTTAACAGATTTTATAATGCTATAATATGATCAAAAGAATATTTGCATTGTGGGTACATTTTTGAAGACAGTTAACCAAAATTATAAAGTAATTAATTAATTAACCAAAGTATGTTATTAAAAATCACTAAATTAATTGGAATCCTAATGAAACCTTATGTAAGAATTGAAAATAGTCCCAGAAAAACCTGAAAAAATGACCCTTCATACAGTTTTGGAATAATTACCTTTCCCTTTATCTAAGAACATATGGTCTTAAAAGACATGTTTATCTTTAGGTTATTTTTTCCAGAGACCTCTTTTTAGCTAATCACTTCTAAATTTAAGGTCTCCCAATATAAGGAATCTATTAATATAAATATATAAGTGCAGATGATCATCAATTACTCATTATGCTAATCAAAGAATGGTTACTAAAATTAATTTCATTAATAATTTGGAGTCTAAAAATATTGATTTATTTATTTATAATATTCTTGGAACATGATCTCCAAGTGAAACCTAATGAAAGAATGGGATATAATAAAAAAAACATTATATCAACCATTTGAAATGCATTATCTGAAAAGCAGACAATCCACTTAAGTCTCCTAATATAAGGAATCTATTGATATGAGTTAAGGGAGTCTTCTGATATGAAGTAATATCCAATAGATCATCAAAACTCACTAATTTATTGGATAGTTTAGAATCTAACATAATTTAGATATAGGATTTTGGATTTTGGATGACGATCTTTTTAAAAAACCCATTAACCATTTGAAATGCATTATAACAAAACGAAACTCTCCACACAAATCTGCTCATATAGGGAATCTTTTAGATCCAATTGATCGTCGAATTATGAATTAAGGTAGTCTTCTGATATGATCTAATATGAAGTTGATCATCAAAACTCACTAATGTTATTGGATAGTTTAGAATCTAAAAAATTTGGATTACGATCTTCTTAAAAAAACCATTAACCATTTGAAATGCATTATAACAGAACGAAACGCTCCACATAAATCTGCTCATATAGGGAATCTTTTGATACAATCCTAGATCCAATAGATCCATAGATCCACTCACCTTGCCGTTGGCCAGCGGGATCTGCAGGACGTCCAGCTCCTGGTTGCCGGCGGGCTGCGGCTGGGGGAGCGGTACGGCGCTGATCAGGCAGGCGGCGCTGCCGAGGACGAGGATCGCCAGGAAGTGCTGTCTACTGGGCTGCCTCATGCTGTCTCTGTCGCGCGCGCGTTAGTGTGTGTGTGTGTGAGCGGGAAGTGGGCGCGTGTGTGTGTGGGCGGGAGTGCTGGAACGAGAGGGCATGCTAATTAATGATAATGCAGAGGCAAAGGTCAGCGGGCGGTGACCTTCGCTTATCGCGTGGTAAGTAAACACCGAAAATCAAACGGAATAAAAGCCAAAATACAAAAATCGAATAAAAAATGGTCATGTTTGATTTCGAGTCTGTGGTTTTGTTCGTTTTTCCCCAACTGTTTTGTTTGGCTGGCTGGCTATTCTCTGGCCCCAAGGTCTTCGCAGCGATGCGGATGCTAACGACAACTGTCAATAGGCGATGGCCAATGGCCATTGGCAGCCGAGGCGGCGGTTTTGGTCAAGTTTAAATATTGGACATTTCTTGGGCAACTCGGCGTATGAGTAATGCCAGCGGTGTGCTGCAACGGCGAGCAGTTTATAAATCACAACAAAAATTATGTAATTTTCTTATATTTTTTTTTTCTTTTTCACTTTAACATTTGGCCAGCAGCACTGTGTGTGTGTGTGTGTGCCTGCCTGTTTTTAATTTTTTGTGCAATTTCTATGGGCAAAGCTTTTCAAAGCTGGGCTTTTGTTTGAAAAGAAATTGAATAAGGCCCCCGGGGGAAAAGAGAGGCAGACAGGTGCGAAAAGCCAGGCATGATCCATAATTACACACAAAAATGTGAGAAAATGCATTAAAACAAGCAAAAAAAATAAAGAAAACAAAGCTCTAATTGAAGAAAGGGAGACGGGGGATAATTTATTTGGTCAACAACTATGCAAAAAATTATGAGTCATCCCGAATTTAATGGGAGAAACTAAGTACTTAGTAAGGGAACCGCAAATTAGAATCGCTGATTGGCTTATTAGACTTTGACACGAATGTGAGTTGACATTGCGGGCTCAAAGGTTAAGGGTCTGGCGGTGAAAAGTTAAATAGCTGGCATACCTTAGGATTAGATTGCGGAATTGGTCACTTACTATATACCTAACAAGCTGTATGGGATTTGAAAATATCCAAACTTTACCAGTTCTTTAAAACGTTAGAAATAAGTTTTTTATCTTATCTTAATAAAAACAGTTTTTCAGGGGTGAATAGAATTTAAGAGTAAAACAAACCCATCTACTTAGGATTTTTTTCGGTGATATACCATCTAAATAAATCTATCGCTTTAGTTTTTTTAAAGTTATTATTATTTTTTTTAATAAGAAAAGCTTGGAAATGTTTGTAAAATATATACCCTTTGTAATTACTACTACTTGAAATTGTTTTTAATGAGCCTGGTTATTTTCTTTACCCATTTTAAGAAAATACTAACGTATTCGGGCAAACTCCCAGAGCCAAAAGCCAAGTCATCTTCAGCTGAGGCATGCAAGAAATGAACTTGAAAGTGTATTTTGGGCCGTTTTGTTTTGGCCGCCTTTGCTGTTTTGTTTTGCCGTCCATCAAGCAATCAGTCAAACAATTTGGCAATACAAAAAGCCAGAGAAAGGGGGAACTGAAAATCGGAATTGCCCCCTCGAGGCGAACATGCAATGCTGATGGTCAGGTCTTCGCAGTCGTCTTTTTTTTTCGTCTTAACTTGGCCCGAAGACTGCTGGCTGTTAAAGTAGGGCGTAAGCGCCAAAATCCAAAAACCAAAATCCAAAAGCCCGAGCACAACAGAGAAGCGAAAAGAGAAAGAGCGAAAACCGGCAACAACAGAGCCCCCAGATGTTATGTCATCATCTTTGGGCCTTTGCCTTTGCTTTTACTTTTAAGCCCGCTCTTTCTCTCTGATCCATTTGCTTCTAACAATTGCCCGAAAAGTGATCAATGATCAACAACGTGACTTGACATATACCAATCGGGTTTGGACTTTTGTTGGTTTTTTTGCATACGGAACTTGGGGTTTTATGATTACGACTCACTGGCAATTGCACAAATATCATAAAACTCATAAAAAAAAATCCGCATCTGGCATTGAGTGCATGCTACGACATGGACATGTCGTAATTAAAAGGCGAAGCCCCAAAAACAACGGCGATAATCAGGGCTTGAGTGGGATGTCTGAGGGATGTCGAAATATAATTTAAGCCAAGTGACTGGGTGTTTTTGTTTTTTCGGAAAAAGAGCTGAAGCAGTGCACTTCCTGTGGATAAGTTTGCAATTAAGCTGGGCTTTTGTTTCAGGGCAACAGTGCGTATGGGTGATATTTTCAAGGTATCATAGGTTAATGACTGGTTGGAAGTTCTACAAAGAATCTCTGAGTTATCTAAACACTATAAGCTTCTTGATAAATGTACAGAAGTATTTTTAAAGCTCTAGAATATTTTAAAATATTTTATTTAAGACTTCTTGGCCACTACTAAAATGTGAAATATCTCCAACCGGCTTGGCGCGATTCTCCCCAAAGATATAGCTCCAATTTGGCACCCCCTCCCCCCTGTTTTCGAATCGATTTCAGCACTGCACACGAAACCTCTCGAAACGCAACTTGGAAATTGGCAATCAAAAACGTTTTTGTGTTAACCAACTCGCATTAATTGGGCAATCGAAACAAGGTAAATGAATGCAGCAAATGAGAAATGAGACAAAACCGAAAATAGTTCAGCACACGCGTTTTTTGTTGTTGTTGTTTTTTTATGCAAACTCTGGAATTTTCTTTCGGTGTTTTTCAGTTGGGTTTCCCCCAGTTTTTTGTTCACAAACCAGAAATTCTTAAAAATTGTTAAGCACAGCAAAAAAAATGTAGAAAAAAAATATGAGTTAAGTGTTTTAATGTTTGGCTTTCATTCCGTTCTTGTGGTAATTTTCGAGTTTTGTTTTATAGATACTCGCGATAACGATAACAGTTTGGGATATTTTTTGTTGCACATCACACATTGTTGTTTCAAGATACGTACGCGTTTTGGCCAAAAAGTAAACGGCCGAAAAAAAAATTTGTCTGCTGGGTCGAAAAAGAAACAGCAATCGTGGATCGGTGGATCGTGGATTGTGGATCGGTGGTGCGACTGCGAGTGCTGCTCTTTGTGGTCTGGGCTGTTGGGCCTGCAATTGATTACTAACGTGATTTTATCACACACAAGCGACTAAAGCTCGAGACAAAGCGCGGCGAACACCGGCAGCGCGGCGGCAGAGCGTCGGCAGCGGCGCCGCTTGGCGTCCGCCCGTCGTACCGCCCCCTGTACCGCCCCCCCCCGTACCGCTTGGGCCGCTCGAAATCCGCTCGAAACGAAAACGAAAGTGAGCGCCAAAGTCAAGCTTGAGTCGCTCGAGAGCTTGACCAGGCTTTTTTGAGTGGCTTTAACCAGAGTTTCGTTTGCTTTTTCTTTTACTTTATTTTTTTTTTTATAATTTTTTACGAGCAGATACTCTCCTGCATGTGTTTTTTTTTTGTTTCTTGTATTTTTCCCACTTTTTCGACAACACTATTACGCGAAAAGTTTCCGCCTCGTGACTGCCAGCCTCAGTTTGTCAGTTTGTCAATCTCCATCAGCTGGCTCAGTTTGTCAGTGGGCCGTGGCCAGGATTAGAGCCAGTTTTATTTTTACGTTTTTCATTTTCACTTTACACTCGGCTTAGTGGGCTTACACAACCTCCTGCAGCTGCGCATCTCGAAGATGCATTTTAATAGCGACCGCTTCCCTGCGATACCAATTTATCGATGGCCATTCGGCCAGAGTCGCCACAATCGAACAATTTGATTCCGTTTGATTGCACTACCATTACCATTCCGCATTCCGAAAGTTGGCCAGAAAACAAATAAAGCCACAGTTGTCTTTGGGCTCATAATGGAGATTTATGAAAATTACCACAGTGTCGTGGGGTTTATGGAAGTCGTGACATCCACGCAATTCTGAAAATATTAGGTTTTTATTTCCACCTGCTTAAAAACTAAGAGTTCTTAAGACATTGCTGGAACTAGTGAAGTTGCGAAAACTATAAAATTTTATGGGAATGGATTGTGTTATGTTGTTATTCTAAGAAGAATAAAGTAATTTAACTTTGTAAATACAAAATAATTATATAGGAAAGACATATTAAAATGATATAGGGATATTAAAATAAACTAATATTTAAGCGTGCTTTCTGCTTTATTTCAAATACCATTTTATTTTTGTGTTCTTCAGTATAAAATAACATCTGCTCATAAATCTATTATTTCTATTAAGAACTTAAATGGAAGAACTTTAAACCCCTTTTTAAGAGTTTAAGCTAGTTCACTGAACTTGCTTATCCGCCCAAAATTCTACGAACTCTTCCACCCTTCATCTTGGGCTCTCCCATTTTCGAGGGTCTAAATGGGCTCAAAGGTTGACCGCACAGAATTTCCGCCCCGTCATGCTGGCCATGCACTTTGGCCAAAAGCCCCTCAATGATAATCAGAAGCAGAAACCTTCGGCCGAGCACAAAAGCTCGAAAAAGACAGAAAAAATAAACGGAAAATCAAATACTGACCAACCGCAAGACAATGTCGTCGATCTGTGGTTAGCGACAGCTAAGAGTTGTTCTTGAATGATTGATCATTATGGTTGTTATGGTGATAATAATAATGTCGATGGAGATGGCGATGAAGATGTAGCCTCACTTTGACCTTCTCGAGAAGCAGAAACAGCAGCCGTTGCTCTTCGTGGACGACATTTTTGATAGTTTTCAGTGCGTGAGTGAATGGAATTCTACAGCTCCCAGGCCACAGTGAGGCCTGGCTAAGAGGTTTTTGATAAGATAATATCATATATTATTGACAACCTTTTATCTTCTTTTTGTGTTCATAGAGAATACAAATAAAAAGATGTTACAAAAATATATATATATTCTACAATCTATTTATTTTATAACATATAATCTTATTAAAAAAGATATTGTATAGAAAACATAAAAAATTTCTAAGACTGATTTATTTTTCAAGTTGAAAAACATTTTCTTATATTGTAAAGAACCCTATTTTCAATTTGCATATATTCTGTATTTTACCAATGGAAAAAAAGCTCCAACTGTATAATATTGTACCTATTTACTTTGTGAATATTTTTTTTCATTTGGGATTTTTCTATAGCTCTTCCTCTACAAGTTTTTATAATGTAGTTATCTTGTTACAAGGTATTTATTATACTTCTGTTAAGAGACCACTGTGCTGGCAGTGTGAACCGGAAGCTAGTGTTCAATGCGACGCGATTCGACGCGATTCCATTGGATTCGATTCGATTCGCTTCGATTTGATTATTGGTTCGAGCATCGCTCTTTTATTTGGCTTTATGCATGTAGTTATTTATTTTTTTTTGACTGGGCAACCGCGTTACCTTCGGCGGCGGACTGTCGCCGCTCTGAAGGATAACCGGTAACCGGTTGGGGGTTTTATTTGTGCTTTTTTTTTTGGATAGTGGTGCCCTGGGTTAACGACCAACTGGCGCAGAAGTGTGGAAGTGCAGGCAGACATGCATGGCAGGCTACAAATTACGCATACGCCGCTTGGTACCGAGCTCAACTGGAGCTGAGATACTGAACACAAGATACTGTATCTCGCGGATTGCAAAAGCAACGGCAGCAAAAATAGCTAAGGCAAAGCAAAAGCGAAGGCAGCCGGGCCAAAATCAGTCGGTCGGTCGGTCGGTCGGCTAGTGAGACTCACTAAACTCACTAAAAGTTGCATGCGTTCAAAATCAGTTTAAGGTGAATTAGATTTTGACACACATACAGCGACAGCGTTTTGCATAAACTAAAAATACAAAGAAATCCAAAAAAAAACGTAGATACGAAAATTATGAAATTAGTCTCAGTTGCCTGGGTCGTTCGCTTTTGCAAAAGCAAAGCTGCCAAATCGAAAATGACATCGAAATTAGCTGTAATGGCCGCTCCTCAGCCTCTATTGTCTAGTTCTTTCTGTTGTTTTTGCCAGTGCCACGCCCATTTTCGAACCCAGGCGCCAAAAGGTGCGACAAGGTCCACAGAAGAACACAGAAAACATTTACCGTGTACACATTAAATAATGAATTCACAAAATTAGCATTACATTATTTTTTCAATTAAAGTAAAATTGGTAAATCAAAAAATGTTTCCTAAAATCGAATTACATGTTTGTAAAAAAAATTTCTTTCTTGTGAGTTTTTTCTATCGTAGCTCTTCCTCTCTTCTTCTATTGGGCAGCTAACAACCAACGCTATCGATCCCTATCACTTTTCGGGAAATTTATTTTTTGACGAATTTTTGCATCTTTTTATCGAAAAATTTTCAAAAATTAAATTTTTCAGATTTAAATGCCAATCGATTGGGAATTTAATTTCGAGCTCAACGAGGTACGACATTCCTTATTTTGACCTCAGTTTTCAATTTGTCGACCAAAATACTGATTTTTTTTGTGCAAAAATAGGGAGTATTATATTTTGACGAAAAATACGTTTATTCTAAGCCATTTTATAGACGTAATTTAGTCAAATCGAGGCGCACAACAAAAAGACCGACTGTTTTGAGCAGCTAACAATCTAGGCTAAAGATCCATATCACTTTTAGGGAAATTTATTTTTGGACCAATTTTCGCATTTTTTATAAGGGGTTACATCATCCACTTTTGCGAAAAGTGGCCAAAAATTAAAGTTTTTTGATTTAAATGCCAATCGATTGGGAATTTTATTACGAGCTCAACGAGGTATGACATTCCATATTCTGGCTCCATTTCGCAAATTGTCGACGAAAAAACTGATCTTTTTTGGCCGAAAATGAGGAGTATCATTTTTTGGACGAAAAATACCTTTTTTTAAGCCGTTTTTCAGACGTAATTTAGTCAAATTGAGGCGCACAACAAAAAAACAGACTGTTTTGAGCAGCTAACAACCAATTCTGTCGATCCCTATCACTTTTCGGGAAATTTATTTTTTGACGAATTTTTGCATTTTTTACAAGGGGTTACATCATCCATTTTTAAGAAAAGTGGCCAAAAATTAAAATTTTTATATTTAAATGCCAATCGATTGGAAATTCAAATACGAGCTCAGCGAGGTATGGCACTCAGTAATCTGACCTTATTTCACAAAATGATTGACAAAATACCAAGTTTTTTTGAACAATTTTCAAATTTTTATATCCACAAAATACAAATCTTAATTATTTTAGTTAATTTCCAAAGGCTGTCTTGTTAATTTAAGTAAGTCTGGGAATGACTGCGATGTAAAATAGAAACCCCGAAAATCAAATGAGACAAATTAATTGCAATTACTTGAGCGATTCCTTGAACATTTTTATTTCCCAGCCAAACTCGGAGCTGTCATATCAAATTTTAAGACCTCTCCCTGTGCGATTAATTCGCCCTCTTTGGGGGCCAAGGAGGGCCCTGAAAAGCGGCTCTATATATATGGTGTACGGGGGCCCATCGTCCCTGCCATTGAACGGCAATTCATTTAATTCTGGCGACGTTGGCATCGCTTTAAATCGAGCGAGCTGGAAATGGGGATCCGGTGGGGGTATATGGTATCTGGGTTTTCGAGGGGCTGTTGTGCAGATTACTGACAGTTCACTTTGCCGTGTGCCCAATGGTGCAATTAAATGTAAAGACATCGCCGGAGTCACTGCCATTGTTCGATGTTTGTTGTTTGTTTTCTGTTTTCTGTTTCAGTTTTAATGACGGCCCATAGACAATAACAAGGTTGTGCGGAGTGCGACATGGGCTCCAGTTTTTTGTAGTCTGTAGATTGTAGCTTCTTCCTCGGCTTTGATTTAATTGCCGGCGTTTTTGGCCCATTACAGGGACTTAATTCTTCGATTTTATGAGTAATCTAGCAGAGACCCTGGACGGGATGATGATCTACGGCTCGAACTTTGAGCTGGATTGTAGTCGTATATATCAATCGTCGCGTCCGACGTGCCCAAACCAAAAAAAAAAAAAACAAAAAAGCCTTGCATAAATTAGCGATTGCCAAAGTGTCTCGATTTTTTGCCTCAGTTTCTCAGCCTCCGTTGGTGACTAATTGCAAACAATTACTAATATTAAGTACGAGTGGTTGGCCGACTGTTCAAATAATCAGAGAGACACAAAGTGCCCCAAATGCAAGCGACAACTTGATTTCTGTCGTGAAAAGGAAGCTGTCTTGCCGGGAGTTATGATTGTGTAGCTGCAAGTGCTGAATTTTAAATGCTCTATGGATTAAATGGTGGAGATATTATGGAACATATAAAAAAAATAGATCGTTTATATTCTTTTGAATTTTTTTTTTTACAAAATCGAAAAACTAAAATTTAAATGGGAGAAGGTAATTCAAAACACTTAAGATAATTCTGATTATAATTTGTCATGCAAAAAATATAAAACACAATTTTTCAGCCATTTCAAAAAGGAATAAAGTCACTGGGATAATTGAAACATCCGATAAGACAAGTCATAAAATATTTAAATACTCTCTAGTGTGTTCAAAAATAGTAATCTGTTATACCTTTTATTTTAATAAGTATAAATAATTTGCAAATAATATTAGATATTATTATGTTGCTTAATCAAATTTTTTTAAATAAATATAAACCCTTGCAAATTCTCCACCACTGAATTAGCCATCCACTTTGCCAATATGGATTTTACACTCACGGTCAAATTGGTATATGTCCACAAAACCTATCAATTTATACACATAGCTGCATATATAATATTTGTATGTATATTTATAGGGGCAGATGCTGATGTCGAACTTTCGGCAGCCAATGAGCCAATAAAATTCCGCATTATCCACTCAAACACTTTGCGAATTGCGGTGTGTGTGTGTGTATTTGGTATGAAAGGCAAAAAAAATCATAATGCATTTAAGCCAAGTTAACATGTTAACAACTCTGCGGCTGCGGCGGCTTTTGGTTTTGGCCGTCATTTTCAGTTGATTGGCAAACCGAACGTGGTGGCCCAGCGAGAAAAAACCAACTAAAATTAAAAAGTTTCGGTTACTCAGAGGGGCGGGGAGGGTGGAGGGCGTGGCAGCGGTGGTGGTGTTAAAAAATTGCCAAAGGAAAGGTGGTGTCATGATTTATCAGCCCTGCCTAGGTGACTTTTTCCCCAAAATAAAAAACCGAAAGCCGAAAACATTACGTGATATCAATCAGGTTTACTCTCGGTTTTTTTCCATCTCTCTTTGATAACTTTATTATTTTTCAATGTTTTGTTTTGCTTAGTTTTTTTTCAGTGTCACCTAAGCCCCAAAGAATATTACTTACCACTCTTTAACGCCATGACTGGGCGTATATCAATCAGGCCTTCTGGCAGCTGTTGCCTAAATTTAGACTGTCTGGCTTTGATCGAAGTGATTGGCCGAAAAATAATAAAAATAAATGAGATACCGCCGCACAGAGCTGTAAATAATTAAATCCATGAGTTGGCGATTGTAAATTGGGAGAGCATCGCGAATTGGGTCATTAGTCTGGAATCTGGAATCGAAATCCTGAGAGGGAAGTCGGCCAATTACAAAACGATTTTAATGAGATTTTGCCAACAGGAAGTGTTTTAGTAAAATTGAGGATTGCATTTTTCTGAATTGCCGGTGTAATCAATATATATATACTGCAGTTTCTGCTTCCTGTACTTAAAAATAATAGAAACTATTTATTAGGAACAATAAAAAACACCAAACGCTCTTAATTTAACTCTAGAAATTTCCATAATTATCATACTAATTAAATCAATTTTAAGTGAATGGAATTGTGAGTATCTCACTTTTAGCAGCATTAGGAATTAATGAATAAACGTTACTTATTTTTTGTGGCATTTTAAAATATATATATAATTAGTTATATTTGAAGACAAGAGTAAACATGCATATATTGCATTTTGTATGTTAGCTTCAAGACTCGCCTTTATTTAATCCCAGCATTAGCATATAAGAATAACGATCGGTCGAACTGGTTTGGCTTTGAAGATGACAGATTAGCCATATCTCTGTGTATCTTTGGCCGTTTCTTCAGTCCGCCAATTAGCAGAAATTAACTCGAAACTCAAAGCCCAAAACTCAAAGCTCGAAGGACTTCTGATGGCCAAGAGTGCGTCGAGTGGAGAGCCCATTGTTTGGACCAATCTATTCCAGCGAATTGTGGCTTAGAGGCTAAACCAATTGTATAACGAGCGCTAAGAGGCTGAGGCATAGAAAAAATAGAAATAAATTGCAGCAACTAGTTTGCTTTTAATATTTATGGCGCTATTTATTATGTTAATTCCCAAGTGCGGCGATTTCTCATAGATATTTTTATTTTTTCCTAGCCAGTGCTCCAATTCGAAGATTAAATAAAGTCAGAAATTGCTGGGAGTCGTAAAAGTGCAAAGTTTATAACTATTTAAGTCGAATCGAAAACTGCAGCTCCGTGTCTTTCGGATTTTCGTATTTTCGTATTTTCTGTGTGTGTTGAATATATGAATGTTGCCAGGCAGCGAAACGAAGTCAAACGATTTGGCAAGGTTATTATTTATTGCACAAAGATATGTGTTAATAATACACACAAACACGAATCGAGTTTCGAATTTATCTTGAAGTTTCGGCGGTTGGAGTGCCTTTTTTCGCTTCTCGCCTCTGACAATTGTCAATAAACCCTAATTGCCAGAGATCGTTATTCTCCGTAATTCTCCGGCCACAATGTCAAGTGCCGATGGCTCATTAGCGATAAAGTGCGGCGGTTGCCATTTCCGCTTCCGGTGGCGGCGGTCAAAAGGGTTTTCCTTTTGGCCAGACGTAAATGAAACCAAACTAAGCGATAACGATGACAATTAAAAGTGCAGAAGTGCCAAAGAAAACAATCTTTTTCTTTTTTGAACCGAACAATGCCGTTTACAATCCACCGACTGGGCCTCAAATATATTCAGACATTTGAAAATGATTTCCATTTGAAGGCTAAGCGCAAGATTGATCGGAATTTAAACACTTTTAACATGTTCGGCTTATGTTATATTTGAAGTGTTTATAACACGGTTTTGGCATGTTTTAAAACGGGATTTTGAGTGACTAGGTGGTTTTTAAATATGTCTCTTTAACAGATGGCCATGTCATTTTATAAATAACATTTAAATACATACAAGAATATTTTAGGCATCTCGATAACACCTATTTGTATCTCTTTTCAAGGCTGCCCAATATAGTTTGAGGGTACTACATTTTATTAATTAAAATAAACTGCACAACTTGTATTTCAGATTTAAGATAATTTGTATTCCATTCCAGGGTGTTTCCGATTTAAATTAAACACATTTTTTTCATTCCCGAAAATATGCTTAGACCATTTGAACATTTATATGCTTAGACCATTTGAACATTTTAAGAGCTTCTCTTAAATTGACTGTTCTTAATCCCCTATAAAATCATCACCCTTGAGCATCTAAGGTTCAACGGCTTAATGAATCTGACTCATCGCCCCGTGAATGCCACAAGTGGCTGGCTATATCAGATCGTAAAGCTGCCATTAGATGGCTGAATTAAAAGCCAAAATCTGAGGGCAGTCGAAGCATTAAAGGGCACAACATTTGCACAAAGTGAAACAATTATATCATTATTGTCTTGGCTTTGGGCTCGTTTTATTGTGCCTTATAATTACAGCCGCGGTTTTATATATTTTTTCGGGAGTCCATAGGATTCATGTACTTAAACGTTTATGCACAGAGAAAAATAAATATACAGAAAGCCCTTTAATACAGTTAGAATGGTACTAAAAGGATGCTTCTTAATGAGTTAATTTAACATTTTAAGCTCACGAGTGTCAAAAGGTCATTAAAATTAAATTAATTTAGTTCACAGTGGGCCACGTCATTGAAAATGTTGATGAGGAACTTTTATCCCCAGTGGGTACATATAATTCCCAATTTGTTCTAGCTAAAAATGCATTAGCTTATTTTCTTCCGAAAATATTTTAGTTGACCGGAAGTTCCCACGGATTGTTTGTTTGTGTTGGTGCCTTTAGCTGATTACTGGAGATATGCAAATCTATTTTCCTACTAGAACGAGACTTCAGAATGCATCGAGATCCTTTCCAGGTATGAACTTGTTTAAGTTTTATTAAATAAATTAAATATTTATCTTTCTAATTTTAATATTTAATGTTCTACATTTATTTCAATGACTTTTCTTTTAATAAGTGAGAATAAAATAAATTCTGTGCATTAAGTAAACAAGTGTTTTAGGCTATAAATGGAGTTTTTCCCGTGTAAATGTGAGTTTTTTGTTTGTTTGCCCAAGTTAACCCCAAGTGAGGCACGCTTCAACAGTTGAAATTGCGTTTAAACGCTTATGTCATGCCGATCTGATCCGACCTGAGTGGCTACATATGATTGTATATATAACCCCCTATATGTATGTGGTCCCCCACCGATCTCTGCGCACTTGAAAGGTTAAACGAGCGTGACGAGCCACCGCCGACGTTTTGCGGCTTGGACTTGGACTACCTGGCTTTAACCCATGTTCGCCATTACGCTAACGGGGCAGCCCCTTCACGTAATCCCCACCCAGTCAGTGCCCCCGGATGGCGATGATGATCATCTTCCCAGGCCAATCTCTCCCATTTATCTAATGGACAATGCTAATTAACAGTCACGCATAACTGCGACACCTGCAATTCGTTTTTCCACCTCTTTCTTTACATAAGGCCTTTATTTCAATCTCCTAAAAAGATGTACCTATTATGGAATTAGCTAATGACTCTGATCCGAGTCTATTTAATGCCTAATGGGGCGGGTAATTGTGGTTTCTAGTTCTGAAAAGGTGAGAAGTAAAGAAATTATGGAATTAGCCTTTAAAGTGGATTTTTGGGGGAAGTACTTACAGCAATTAAGCCTCATAAAATTTGGGACTGGAGAATATTGGACTCTTTTTTATAATTCTTCCTTAATGTATTAAAACATTATAGTTATCAGGGACTCTTAAATTTCTTGAACAATTTGGGGCCTATTAAAACGGAAATTCTGGTGTGAGATATAATGATAATAATATTTTCAAGAAGTTAAATATACTGAACCTATTAAAATAAAAATATATATATTAAGCATAAATCTGTTTAAATTAAGTATCATTGAGTAATGACGAGCAGTTCGAACTGCGAAAGTAAACTAGTTTACAGATAAAACCCTAAACGCCCCCTAGTTAAGATTTTGCTTTATTTGCGTACAACAATCCGACCAAGATATGCCACACTGATCAGCCCCACAGACGATTGACCCATTGCACAATCTTCAACAAGGAGGCGTTACCATGTGGGAGGATCCCCTGCCACGCCCACAGCCCACCGCCCATCGCCCAACTAACCGTGAACGATCCACAGATGTTATATGAGACAGTGTAGAAAGCCTCCTGGTCGCAGTTTTCTTTCGATCGGCCGGCAATGGAGAACCTGCAAGTACGGCGATTGCTCCTCGGACTAGCCGGATTAGTCCTGATCGGTCCGGGATCGGTGGAGAGTAGGCCGGGTGGCGGAGGTCGGTCCGCAATGGACCTGCAGTCGCACTATCTGCAGGCCATCACCGCCTATCGCAGGCTGGAGAGGATCCTGCCCAAGGAGGAGCTGCGGGCGGTGACGGGCATTGGGCTGCTAAACGGAGCCCGCCAGGCGGAGGAGCAGATGGAACAGCATCTGGTGGGGGCCGTCAGGGAGCTGTTATACCAAATGAATCTCACGGAAAGCGCACGGGTCATGTCCAAGATCGATGCCATCGAACAGCAGTTGTCCCGGGACCAGAGAGCCCTGGAGATCCTCAACAGGGTGATGGATGTGGTGTCCCAGGCCAAAGACGATCATGAGTTCCGGTTGGAGCTGAGGGAAATGGCCCAGCAGCAACGGGTGGAGGAGCTATACCAGCAGGAGCTCTCCGCCGATCTTACGGACCAGCCAAAACTGGGCGAGAGACTGGGAAAGCTGAGGAAGAACATCATCAGGCAGGTGCCGCAGATGAAGAACGAACTGGAGGCCAAGATTGAGAAGGCACTGCAGCACCTGCTGGAGCAGGCTGGCGAGGATGGGCTGCTGGCCAAGGCCAAGCAGAAGGTGGTCCACAAGAGGCAGGTTAAAAAGGGAAAGGAGCAGCAGGAGGAGGAGCAGGAGCAGGAAGATCGGGCGGAGCAGGAGGAGGCGGAGCAGCGACAGATGCCCCAGGAAATGAGGATTATCAAGTCCATACTATCTGAGGTGGGTTCGGAAAATATGCCATATATAAAAAGATATATATAAAGAGGTGTAGATACTGAAAAGAAGGTTTCAAAAGTTGAAAAGTGCATGTCTTAAGTAAGAAAACCCCTTGATTTTCTGTAACGCCAGGCTCATGACTTGCGCTTCCAGGATGACTTTCAGGAGAATATGTTGGACCAGCCGCCGCCCAGGAGGATCAAAATAGAGCCCATTGCCTCGGAGCTCGATGACCTGGAAATGAACGCAAAGGTGAGCAGGTCAACCCCTGTCCAAACCCTTTGTGACTAACCAGACCACCCAATTGATGATTATAACGATGACTATAACCCAACACTGACTTGGTTCACCTAACCCTATTGTCTAACGGCCTCTAGAAGTCGCCAAATGTTACAGCCAAGGCCAGAGGCAAACCGAAAGTGAGTGCCGCCAAGCCGGAGAAACAGGTGGAGGCGGAGGGCACAGGCTCCTCGGAGCTGGCCACGGATGACGCGGATGACGAGGCAGGCGAAGAAGATCCTGGAGCAGGTGGAGGAGGTGGCGGAGGAGGAGGAGGTGGTGGCCTGGTGGGCATCATCGGCAGTCTTAGCGGTGTGAGTAAAGGGTTAAATGGGAAATTCCTTTGGAAAGTGTATCTGAAATGGATTTTCTCCAGGGTGAAGGCGGTTCCGATGTGGGTGCTCTTATTGGTGCCCTCACCGGCCTGGTCTCCACCTTGTTTGGCGTGAGTATTAAGTTCTATAACTCCCTCTAGGGTAATACAATTTATTTAATATCCCCTCAGCCCGGTGGCCTGGATGTCCAAGGTCTGATCCAAACGGGAACCTCGCTGATTTCTGGTCTCCTGGGTGGCAACAAGAACTTTGGTCTCGTCCTGGGCCAATATGTGGGCACCGCCTTGGATGGACTTTCTGGAGGCGGCGGAGCGGTGCGTTTCAATTATCAGGTTTAAGGCTATAAATTCAGGGATATCCAAGCAATTCCCTCAGTAAAATATTCTTTATATATTATTATTTAAAGTTAATCACGTCAACGAAACCAATTTATTTATCCTCTTACTCAATGCATTTAATTTAAATTATGTTGAAGAACCTCCTTCTTTTCTTTTTGACTGTATTCTTTTAAAATTTGTTATCCAGTAAAATTCCTTTTATAAGTTTAAAAATCTTATATCATTTTCGTTCTTTAATGACCTTTTTTAAACCTTTTTTGGATATTATTATAAGCTAAAGAAATGTTACATTTTATAATTTACCTATTTCAATAACTATTTGAACAACATTTTGTTGATGAAATTTTTAAAAATTATGTTATACAACTTTAACGTTTTTAATTATGTGTTAATAATTCCATTTTTAAAAAGACATTAATAATTTTTTAAATTCTTTTTCGCTTACAATAATCGTCTTTAATTTAATATACTTAGTTTATAATATCTGTAAATATTTTCAGTACTTCTAATAATATTAACTATTTAATTTCGATTATATTATTTTTGCAGATCAACAATGGCCAGTTCTTGGGCAACTTTCTTGGCACTGTGTTGGCCGCCCTCAGCGCAGTATTTATACCTTATTTCTAGACCCTCTTCACTCCCAACCTGTTAACTGTGTTACTAACCCATGAATATAACATATTTCAGTAGAAAACTACAATTTTTTTTAAATATTCCCACAGGATCCCGAGGAGGAGGGCCCGCCGCAGCCGCTAACCTTCACCAAGAACCTGATAACCAGCTTCCTGGAGGCCAAGTTCCGACCAAATTCGGAGGAGGGCTCCGAGGAGCGGCACGGAAGTTCGGAGCTGCCACGCCCCCGCAAAAAGAAGGAGGGCGGCGGATGGGCGGCAGCGGCGGCGAGTAACTTCGATTCCGGTGGGTTTGTGAAGCAGGTGGCCTCCCATCTGGTCAGCAATGCCCTGGGATTGATCCTGAACGCCGGACTGGGGGCCGCCGGAGGGGCTTCGAGTGCGGCCAAGAACATCTTAGCCAGCAGCAGCATGGGCCACCATGCCAAGCCGGCGGATCACCATCATCGATCTTGGAATCCCTACGACCACGAGCCATTCTAGCCAGCTTAGTCAGCAGCCAAAAGGTTACGTTACATTAATCGTTTGTGTTAACCCCCCATACCCTGTGTTTTTTTTTTTTGCTAGTTTGTAATCACAAATAAATAGAGAAATGTGTAAAAGAAAGACTTGTTGGTCACTTGGGCAGCTAAGAAAGCGTAAAAGGGGGCTCTAAATCAAATGGCGTAACCACTTGGACAGCGGCTGATGCAAGAGATCCACTGGAATTCGGCGGGGGCATTGCAAATCACAAGCCACTCCCCCAAGGATTCGGTGGGGCAAATCGCTGGGTGGAAAATACAAAACAACAAAGCGAAAGCTCTTAAAAAGCGGAAGTTAAAACTAACCAGAGGTTGGGGGGTTGGGCTTATCGCATAAAACCAAAGTTTAGAGGGGGTGACACAGGGAAATGAACTTTGGAGTGGGGGACCTTTGTGATTTTTCGGTTGGAGAGTTAGTTGAACACTCATAGGTCTGGGTTACAATTTACATAACATACGACATTATGGAGTTCACTAATATAATTATTATTAATAAAAGTAAATTTACACTTCTTAACTTTGATAAACATTTTTTTTTATTTTTATTGTAAATATGGATGAACAAATTCTTAATTTCTTTTAAATCTTTGATATTAATATCTTTGATATAATAAATAAAACATTTTACAAAAGTATTTTATTTTTCCGACCCAATATGGTGTATATATTTTTGATCAGGATCGCTGGTCGAGTCGATCTAGCCATATTGGGAATGAACAATAGGTGGCGCTTTTCTGTTAGCTGATATATACCTTACATTTTCGTAGTATATATCTATTATAATTAATAAAACAAACTTAAAATTTTTATTAAATCTTTATTATTAGGATTATAAAAAGAAGACAATTTCCACAATACATAATTGTATACTTATTGCTTAGTTATACTTTACAATTGTTATAAGAAAACCTTTTTTTTCCTAAAACATACATAACCTTTCAGTTATGTGGATAGGTTTTCGAAAGGTGAAAAATGCCGCAAATAATATAAGTATCTGTATCTCGTTTTTGCATTTCCCCGGCTCTCTGGAGAGTCTTTCTCTCATTTTTCGAACTCTTTCCCGGCACCTTTCTCCGCTGGGCCAACTACTTGGCTGCTTGGCCAGTGAAGCGGGCATTGTGTCACTTTCTACTGATTACACGTTTCAATAAAATGCTTTTACTTACTTCTGGTGCTTTCTCCGCCTCTCTCGCTCTCTCTTCCACCTGCTCTCTCCCTCTCTTTCTCCGTTTTTTTCGAAGTGGGCTGAGTTTTTTAGCGGACAGTTTTAGTTTTCAGTTATGCGTGAATCTTTCACAAGACCAAGTGACATTTTGCGGGCCGTTTAGTTGTCGCGTTTTTAATTTGAAAAACCTCAGTTTTTGTTTATTGTTTTGTGTTTTCTTTTTTTTTTCTGCTGTGTCTGTGCTGTTTGTGCTGGTTTATTTGCATTTTGAAATTGTTAATGAACTCAATTATATATTTGGGTGCTTCAAAGAGTTCGCATTGCGATTAAGTTTGGCAAGCCGCATCTTTATTTTATTATATTTCGGGTGAGTTCAGGTTTACATATGCGCAAGGCGGTTGAAAGACCAAAAAAAGCGGGAAGCGGGCGAAAATCCCAGCTCGAAATGTGTGTCAAAACGAAAGACTTAGGCAACGAACTTGCTAACTGGGCTAAGCCCCAGCTCAAAATGCTGGCATAGGTCAGGTCCAGCCCGTAGAGCAAACATTAGTTGGCAGCTGGGGTTGACCAGTGGCGTGGAAAGGGGGTTCAGGGGGCGCTATTGATTAGCGACCGTCCATTAATCGTTCGGGCTACCGAAATTTGGCAACAGCGCCGACGTCAACAAGGCAAAAGTGAAGACTCAAATGCGTTAATTGCTGCATAAATCAATTAACAAAAGCCAGAGACTTAACCAATATTATGTGCAAGTGTTAAAAAAAGTGAGAGTTTTATTGTTCTCCTATGACGGAAGCTTTTGTCTTCCACATATCATATTAATTGTGTATTATATTAGGCTTAAGGAAATTTTCAGCTAAACATTTTGGGCAAACCCTTTGATTTATTACATTTTGAGATTTTTACAAGTTTTTTAAAATTTATTTGACTTGTTTAAATATATTTAAAAATGTGTTATTCCTCTTCAACAGCTATAGAATGATTAAAAATGTATTATTTATTTTTAACAGCTATAGATAGAATTTCGAGATGAGACTATGTAAATATGTTTAATACATTTTTGATTAGAGAGTAAGTTGAACAAATTAGACATACAACTTTATGATGTTCACTAATTTTTAAACCGGAAATTACATTTTTTTGATAAACTTAAAAGTACATATACTTCCTTAAAAATAAATATTTAGATACATTTTTAAATCAGCTGATTATTTGAAGTATTCCAATTAATTCCTGTTTCCCATTTTATAATAAATCATGTTATTTTAAACGCCTTTTAAACACATTGATGTCTTCAAACACCTGTAAGGGAATTTTCTAGAGACCCATTAGTTTATTTGAATTTTCGGGGTTAACTACCTGCTAACCTACTGCTGATTTTCGGCTGACCCCTGATTGTGGATGAACGAGGGGTCTGGGCTGAAAGCCGAAGCCAAGAGCTGAAACACCGACTGGTCTGGGCCATGCAAGAGTGGCCTGGCCCAAAGAAACCGGTAACGGTCTCAAGGTCGTTCGCCGAGTCGATGGCTGTGGCCAGATAAGCCTCAGCCCAAGATACAGCAGCTTTGGGCCAAAAGCTGACAGCCAAAAGCCAAAAGCCATCGTATGCCATAGGTAATAACAAAAGCCAGCGATGATAGCTGGGCCAAGAAATAAAAGATCGAAAACGAGGGAAAAAGCGAAAGTAATCGCCATGAAAGTGGAGCAGTCGATCTGGAAATCCGCCGAAGGCAAACCGGCGAGGGGGCGTCTCTATAGAGATATAAACAGAAACAGAAATCGCGAGTTATACGTGCAGGTGTCATATCTAAGTCGGTCAATAAGTTTATTGACCAGACGTCGCTCCAAATTGTGGGGTTGTCTTCGGGAGGGTTATGCAAATCGATTGGGGCAACCCGGTATCGAAAAGCGTTGAAACAATGCCCCTATTTTGTTTGTTTCGATCCGCTTATTATGTAAATCGTGAAATTTCTATCCCTTTTTAGGATTGTGCCTTTATGTTTCAATTATGAGCGTTAAAGTCCGTATCGCACATCTTGTATTATTCGAATTTTCACACATTTTTATGATGATATATAAACTGATGCGGGTCTTGGCTTATGAACGGCTAATTATTGTCTAGATGTGTTTCCCCTATTATAAAATATTTGTTTTAATACCATTGAATTGCATTTGCCTGGCCGTTTCATAAGCCTCTTGCCGTTTTTCGTTTAGCTTAGAAGTGATTTCCAATTCACGGCTCATTTAACAGCACTAAGTTCTGCACGGCAATTAAGCAAAGTGATCAAAGATTCGAAATGCCTTTCAAAAGAGCCAAATCCAAAATGATATTATTATAAGGCGACCTTCGCCGGCCGCCAGTGGCGAGATTTATTAATACTGTAATTACATTAATGGCTAGCAAACAAATAAACGCCACCTGACACTAGAATCCGACTCAGAATCGCCATCTTCGGATCATTTTGGCCTGGCCGAAGTTCGCTCCTCTGACTCTGATTCGGATTCTGATTCAGAGCCTCAGTTCTGAGTCGCCGGTGAATGTTCAACTGGTCAACTGGAAAACTGGAAAACTGGCCAACTGGCAACGCCTTTTCCAATTAAATTCGACCCGGCTATTGGGCACGAAACAAAAGCTCTTGATGTGAAGGATTGGCTTACACATGGTCTTAATGTAAACTAAATTAACTCTTTTCGATTAAAAACACTGCATTTGCGGGCCAATGACTGGCTGATCTCGGTTTTCCTTGCTCATTGCCACTTTAAGATTCAGCATTACATTTTTTTTGTCTTGGTTACTTTCAAGTGAATTAAATCCTAAATGTTATTTAGTTTATAATATGCAAGGTGACCCAAAATTTATCTTCTGACTCATATAATTTAACCAATCCAATCTCAAATTTTAATTGGCATATATCAGGGTTATTTTAGTATTTTAGCTTTCAAATGTAAAGCTTTTATAATTATGATATTTACCCAGAGAATAAAAAAATCCAAAATTTGTATTTATATTTTTATATCATGTAAAATAAAGAACTATAAAGCTTAATAATCTATTAGATCTAAAATTAAATTTGGTTTTTATATATATATATATATATATATATATATTTTAATATCTTCAGAACTTTAAATATCTTAATGCGTAAGGAGATCCAAAATATCTTTTCTGGCTCATATAAATGGATCAATCCAATCCCAAATTAAAATTGGCATACCTCAATAAGTTGGTTGTTTAGTTCTATAATTTTGATATTTTTTTTTATTGGTTGGTAACCTTTTTTAGTTACTTTGTTTTTGCAAATGAGTGACCCAAAACTTAAATTTCAGAGCCTATAACCTAAGCAATAAAACTCAAATTTCAAAGTTGCATACCTTATAATAAAGTTTTTTATAATTATGCATTTAGAAGTGTCATCCTAGCCTATGATCTTTTTCAATTAGCAGAAATAAAAATTCTTGTTACTACATTTTGAACGTTTTGTAGTAAATCAGCTGAAGTTTTATGGTCATATGTGACTTTTCCTTTGGCCAAAGGCCTAAAAGAGGGGGCCGTAAAGCACTTGCGCAAAGCCATCGTCAGTTCATTAGGGGCCATTGCAGGCGGAGATGAATACATTAGATGGAATTGGATGCGGAATGGACTGGTGGCCTCTCCTCCACCTGGTTATCTGGTTACCCGGCTAACGAGCCTCGCTCTGGGTCCGAATGGAATTGTTAATGGTTAATGGTTATGGCCGACCGCCTGTAACTCCCGAGTTTCGGCGTATAGTTGTTAACTCGTAAAGCTAGGGGCCTGTTTCTATTTTTTTCTTTGGATTTCTTAAATGTTTTATTATTTTTTTAGTATTTTCCTGCGTGCACTTAGCGGAGTCATCGTGGCCAGAACAGCGATGAGCTGGTGACATTAATGCCGTGGCCCGAGACTGAAACCGAGTAAAAAAGCCAGCGCATAATGCATAATGACAACCGTTGCATAACCCCCCGCCAGTTGGGTAATGCCAAATTATGCCCCGACATGGCGGCGAAGGGTATTATGGTATATGGCATATGGTATATGTTATATGCTACGACTATTACTATTTCCAGAGAACAAGTTGCCACTGGTTAGTACGGATTTAATGCGTCTGCCCCACTATTTTGGCCCCTGACATTTTCGCAGCCTAAGCTTTAAACTGCGAAAACTTAACCGAAAAGGCGAAACTGGAAATGCAATGAAGATCTGGTTGTGGTAAATGGAGTCACTCGGGTTCAGGGGGCAAGGATTTGGGGCGCTTTTGGGGTCTTGGCCGGGCCAAAACGGCATGTTTCTGCGAGATTGGTTTGTTTTGCTCAAAGACCAATTCAAAGTGCGCCCGTGTCTGTGTCTTTTTTTTCTGATTCTGTTTCTGTCATAAACATTATGACACGCGCTGTAGCACTGATGGACAGACTGACGGATTGACAGATTGACTTGCTGACCAGCAATTATGGCGTTCTAATTGAGGCGCCTCAGTGGCAACGAGCTGTAATTGAATTTTCATGGATAATTTGCTAATTGAGCTGCCAAATTGGGCAGAACAACTGGCCGGATCTTTTTAAGATCTGTGATCGATTTCTAGAGATATCAAAGAGCTATTTAAATATGCTTTTAGGGACAACCATGCTTTTAAAATGCGAAACAAGAAAAATAGAAAAGATGTTCTATGTAGTTTTAAAATTTTACGTTTATTATTATTATTATTATTATTTTTTTTTAAGTTTATTACGATATTCCTGTGCAATTTCCAACGCACCTAGTTTTAACTAAACAGTAGGTTTATTTTCAATATAAATTAAATTTAGTTGAAATACTATTCTCATTGAGGCTCTAATCGAAAACTATTTTGAATATTTGTAGGTTCTAGGGGTTTTTCTTTTTTTGAATAAATATTTATACCTCACCTAGTTTGGAATACATTTTTAGAATATAATTACATTAAGCTAAAATAGAAGATTTGTTTTTTTTTTTTTTTTAATAAATTTAGAAGAAATAATATCCACACTGAGGCCCTAATGAAATGAGGGTTTTTAGTTGAAATAAATGAGCCATAATATCTCCACATAATCTAGTTCTTTCTCCAGATATTTAGATAATATCTATATACATAACGAAGCACTTGTTTTCGTATTTTCTTGGCTGAAATGGGTCAGAATGTGGCTTTAGTTTTCCGAAAACATCTTCAAGGGCTTCGTGCGGCGACAAGAAAATTGAAAGTTAATTTAGCTAAGGCCACAAAGTAAGAGGCACTCGAGCATGCACTGGCACAGGTTCTGCGAGCTGTAAAAACAGCATACAAAGATGTTGATGTTGAGATGAGATGGCGATAAAGATGGTGTTGGAGCTGCAGGTGGAGGATGTGGATGAGGACGAGGCCTCCGAAGAGACATCTCCCGACCTTGTGACCCACAAAAACGCTGACAGACGAGCGTGTACTTTGCATTTTGCGCTTTTGGTTTTGGGCTTGGGTTTGTTTTTGCGGTTTCGTTGCTGAAATTTTTCCATTTTTTATTTGTCATTTCAACGGATGGGCGCATTAATTTTGCTTTATCTGGGCCCCTCGCTCGGCTGTCGTCATATGAAAAAATGAAATAAAAATTCAAACATGGCAAGGTGCGCCAGCACCTCTTCATGTCAATTAAGGATTATGTTTCGGTACCGTTCCGGCAAACGACCGAGATGACCTTGGGCCAAGGCGTTGGTTGAGCCCGCACTTTGATAAGCAAATTGCCGTGAAAACGGGTTAAGCGACTGGCTGCCAGGGGTTAAATAGAAAGGCTTCCCAAGCATCCAGAAATTGGCAGTGACATTTGCAATTAACTGAGTGCCTGATGGGTTGATTACAGGGGATATCCTCAAGGATCTCGGAATTAAAGTGGTCACTCTCGATAAGGCAGCTTTATTTTGATTTTTTGTATTACTGGGATTAAAAATATGGAGCTTAAAAAATAAAATTAAAAAAAGTTTGCCCAGCATTGTATTTTTAAAATATTTTTTTTGCTTAGGAATACAAATTCTCGGTAATTTAGAATCTTTGAATTAAAATGGTCACTCTCCACGTAGCAGCTTCATTTTGATTTTTTTGCATCACTGGCATTCAATTAAAAATATCTTTAACAACTACTACATATTTAATAAATTTTTTCTAAGAATAAAAATTCTTGGTATATGACAAATATTGATCAATAACTAAATTCTTCGCCCCTTATATGTTTCTCAAAAAAATTCTTTATATTGCTGAAATCTCAATTTTCAACATTACGTGACATAAACAATTTACCCAACAAATGGGCGAAAATTGGTCAATAAATCATGCAATCGCCTGGGAAACATAATAAACATGCTAAAGCCGAGTGCAGATGATCTCATTCTGCTAAAGCCCAATTTAAATCTCAAAATTGACTTAATCAAGTGCTTCGATTCGATTCGATTCGATTGGATTGGAGTTGCAGGCGATTTAATTAGTTAATTGTTACGAATTCAGAACTCGGCTCGCAGACTTGACTAATTACACATGCGGCTAGAAAAGCCAGCTTTTCGGATCAAATCGAATCGGCTTGGATCATATCGGATCGGATCGTTTCGGATCGTTCAGATACGATTGGATCGCATTGGAGTGCTGTCCATGCACTCGACATGCAATTCCAGTTATTAAGTTTCGTCTGAATTCGATACGCGCACTTTGACTCCAATTTATCGGTCTCCCTCGGTCGTCCGAAGGCGAGCGACTTGATTAAATTTTCTTTAGCTCGTATTCTTTTTTGTTCTCCAGCCGACGACATTTTACTTCTAGCCATAAATACGTATAATTTATGCTGATTATTAATCGTAAAAAGCGCATTAACATGCGACTTTACATAGGCATTTCATTTGGACTTAAGTTGGTTCGATCTACTAGTAAATCCAGCTGGTGCTAAATTCTTAGTCAATGTTAGGTCAAGGAAAGCGGCTTTGATTTGATTTATTTTCGAGTTTATTTTTTATTTATAAGTGGGCGGTAAAGAGTTTTAAGTCTTTCTTATTTTTTACACCGAATAAAATGTCTAAGCTTTCAAAACCCTTTCTTTTTCTAAACGAAGGATAATATTTGAGTTTTAATATAACCAACACCATTTCATTTACGAAAAAAAGTAGGGTCTGAAAATATAACTTGCTTAATTTATTGATATTAGTAAAATTGGTACAATTTATAAAGGTTTCCATTGATTTAAAAATATGGTACCTAAATAAAGTTTTTTTAATAAACATATCAATAAAATTTAAAAAAAATTGGTTTTCTTAGTATTGTAAAATGTATATAGGTTTCCATCGATTAAAAAATATAACAAAGTGTGGGAATTAAAAAATAATTAAATATAATTAATATAAATCTTTCATAATAATTAATATTATATGATAAATTAAAAGAGCATTTGAAAATCAAAAAATTACAGTTTTATATTTCATATTCGATTTCTTAGCGTTAAGGCTAGATATATTGTAATGTAGTAAATTAATAGAACATTTAAAACTTATAAAAAGAAAGGTATTTCTTCATTTTAAATAATGATCATTTGAATACCATTCCTTTGCTCTAAAGTGGGATATGCAAATTGAGAGAATGTGATTTCCTAAAGGACCTTAAGTAGACCCTTATATAACCACAGCCGAAAAGTGCTTGAGAATGCACATTGCGCATGCGCAGCGTATGACCGACTTGTGCCCCAGTGTCTGTGTGTGAGTGTGAGTGTGCCTTAATTGAAAGCCAAAGAGTACAAATTAAAAGCGCATTGCAGAAACACCATTAACAAGGCAACAACACCGGTGACTTAACATCTCCGGCGGCTGGTTTTGCACTTTATTGAGCGCTTTCCGTTCGGATTTGCGCTCAAAACCGCTCAAAAACGTGTTTTTTGCGCCGGCGTTCCGCTCGAATCGCTGCCAGCGGCTCAGTCGACGTCTTGCATTGAACAACAACAGTGCTGTAGTATCACCGAATCACCGAATAACCGAATCCACGAATCCACGAATCGGGCGGCAATAAAATTCAATTTGGCCGGATTGCGTTCGTCTGGGATTTTTCGGTGGATCGACGCTGGATCTTTTTTGAGTGGACTGCGCAGCGGCGCTAAACAAAAAGCTCTGCGCATGCGCCGTGGGCTGTGTAACCGATTTTTTGGCCACTGCTAAATCATTGAAGTAACTTTCGTCCGCAGTCATTTGCTTAAAGTTAGTGAACGTGCTAGTATCGCGTATCTGGCGGCGCGGCTTCCAGACGACAACAAAATAAACCAAAACACGCACTTGTGCCCAAAGTTTACCAAACTTTTGCTGCTTTTTTTTCTGTAACGAGCTTTATTAAGTGTTTTTTCTTATTTTGCGGTACAGAAAAATTGAACATTTCTTCATACATCATAAACAATCGAAAATTTTCCACTGCCAAAGACCCCATTTTGATCAAGAAAAATAAAAACCCATATCATTTTTGCTTGCAGAATATAAAAATATGCAGTTCACCAGGAGCCGTTTGTTATTATCGATGGCCGTGCTATCGGCATTGCTATCGTTATCGCTGGGCTTTCCCGCTCCTCAGCAAAGCAACTCTGAACTGGAGGCGAATTTCCAGGATACCAGCGATCCCGACTTGAATCCCATCAATGCAGAGGTAACATACGACAAAAAATAAGAAAAAATATGGGAAAAGACCCCTAAATCCCGAGAAAAATCCGAAAATCCAACTAGGAAGTCTGCGAAAAATCCAAGAGAGGGAGTGGGAAAAACTTGATTGTCTCCTGCCGTGAAAGTAACATTTTCCCGCTCGCACTCTCACTCTTTTGTTGCACATTTTTAACGCTTTTCTCTGTGTTTTTTGGCCCGTTGTGCAAGCCGCTAATTTTGTGGTGCATTGAACCGACTTCTGGCCAATTTTCTGGCCAAGCCGCTCGTATGCAAATCGCAAAAAACCAAAAGAGCAACAAAAAATGGTCTAAAACCAAATTCGATTCCAAATTCGTTGGCCATTCGAGACCAGACGACCTTGATGGCGACAAAACTTGTTAACGACCTACGTTAACATTTCAAAACCATTCCAAAAGCCAAAACCGAAAACTGAAAACCAAAAAACCGACTAAAAACCAAAGCCAACGCCTTGGCCCGAAAGAGACGGGTATAGGCGGGTAGAAAGAGAGGGCTGTAGGGGAGCTTCTCCATGGCTCATCACCTCTTCTTCTCCCGCTTCCTCTTATTCGCACGGATTGTGAAACATTTCCGCGCCTCCAAAAGTTGGCTCATATATTTATTTCTTCGACTTCGTGTTTATTGATCCAACCATTTGCGGTGAAACCATTGAATTCGAGGTAATTGCTGGGGAAATTGGGGAAATTCAAATTAAGAGGGCATTAAAATAGTAATTGCATATCTATGGAAACCTTTTTTGAAGGAAAGAAAATTTTAAAAGCAAAAAAAAATATATCATTTGTTACAAAATAATTTTGTTGGCCAAAGAAAAATCTGTTTCTTTCAAAAATGTTAGAAATTTTAAAAAAACATTTTCTTAAAGAAGAGAAAATTTAAAAAAACTATACAAATTTTTTTTTTTGTATATATTAAAATTTTGTTTCTGCTAAAATATCTCTTTTTAACCACCTACAGCTTAGCCAAAAAACGAAGCATTATCTCAGCCAACATTTTTCCACTTTTCCATTCAAGTAGTAGTTAAACTTGTTGTAAATCCCTTCGCTTAACTGCTCGTTCAGCTCTCAACAGCTGACCTGATTTTGCTCTATATAAATCATAGCTCACGCTTTTTGTTTGTCACTTCAGCGGACAAAAACAAAAGGCGAAAAAGGCGCAGAGCGTAATGTGTTTAGCGTTTTGTTAAACTAATAAATCGCCTAGTTGTTTTAGCTTCTCGAAACCCAAAATCATAAAAAAAAATAAAATAGACCATGTGGGCTGCTCGAGGCGGTTTTTGGTTAAACAGTCTCAAAAACCCTCAAGAGGGAGAATGGCAGAACATTAAAACAAAAACGCCAAATGAATTGCATAATTTTCGAGATATAAGATGTAATCAAAATCTGTGGGTTGAAGGCGAATTTTTTTTAAGCGTTTGCAAGCTGTCTTGGTGTTTTGATTTAAATACCATTTTGTTTAGTGTTGTTACAATTTTGTCATAACAAGATTAATGATTAATAATATTTTTGTAAATATGCCGTTGTTAGAGAAAGACGTGAAAAAAGATATTAACAGAACTCTTAAATGTTTCTTATATATAATAGAATTCTGAAACCTTTAAACTCATTTTTAGATATTTTTGCTTTAATAAATCATGACTCATTTGAATATAATGCAATTAAAAAATTCAAATCACAGTTAACTATTTGACAACATTATTAGAGAGCCATCAAATGAAATAAAAAGGTCGTATAATTGCAAGTACGGAGAGTATGCACTTAAATCCCAGCTGCCTTAGTTCGGCTCGAAATTCGATGCCGAGGGTTTCGATTATGCGTTTTGGTTGGAAATGAGTTGATTTGGCTCCGATATCGCGCTGCATACATATGGTCAAATGACGAGGTGAATTTTAAGTGCCTTGGACCAGCGATCGATCGAGAAGCGGTCCGAAAGCTCCAGATATACGGCGATAGACATCGGCTTAGAATGACCGAAGGTCCCCAGGTCCACAAGTGATATAATTACTTATGTATGTGCATGAGTGCTTTTATTTCTCTTTAACATTTTTTTTTTTATCTTTGACCAGCCCCGAAAATTGGGTCAAGTCTAACTGGCCCCCAGTGCTGTCGAGTGCTTTTTTACCCGCTCTTCGGCAGCAATTAAACTTGAAGTCAGGTGTAATTAGGCAAAGAATCCAATCGATTAAAGCCAGACAAGTCCAAAAATGCCAGATCGGCAATTAGGCAAGATAAAACATGACTAGAAAGAGTTAATATATATACTTAGAGATCGTTGAAGAAGTGGGAAAATACTAGTTGTTAGGCGTGGCTCCTATTATCACTGAAGTAGGCTTAAGAAATTCCTGAAGAAATGACTATGTTTTGATAAAAAACGTTATGAAAAAACAAAGTATTTTTTATCATAACACTTTCTTAGCAAAATATAAAATTAACAAAATTTTAAGTATGAATATATAACTTTGGTTAGGAGTAAAAATGCCATTTATCCAGGGCTTACAATAAAAACGAAATATAATTTGGTCGAAAAGGATTATAAGTCATTTTAGGAGCTGAATTATTGGCTTAAGAAAGTGAACCAATTTTGGTAGCATTTTCTTACAGTGTAATCCAATCCGTGCTGCCAGACGTGGAAAAAACGTAAACAATTTTTATTTGTTTTGAAATTATAAATTACTATAAAAAGTACAGAAACGGAATAAAGAAACGAGAAATATTAGTTTGGCAGAGTATTTCTGGTTCGATATATAAAAAAAACAACAGATCTGTCCTGAAAAAAGCTAGACCTGGCAACCCTGGTTCCAAAGAACCTTCCCTTGTGGGTGATCCTGTATTTTCCACTTCGATTTCCATTTCCAGGAGGTGTTAGGTGTCCAGGAGCGCAACAAAAGAAAACTGCCCGATGCCACATTCGAGGCTAAGAACGCAGTGCTCGGCTTTGTGTTTGGCGTGAGTATTTCAGTGATATAAAGTATTTTTCATAAAAAAATATATGACAACTCTGTAAAAACCTACAGAAAATCGACAACTTCCTGGACACAAAGACGCGGGTGATCGAGCAGCTGGACCGCGCGAACATCGAGAAGAACAAGCAGTGGGACATCAAGTCGCCGGTGCCCATCAAGGACTTCCAGACCCTCATCACCGCGGTGGTGTCGCCGAAGATCCGTTCGATTGGCAACATTGCCAACGACCTGACCACCGGTGTCCTGACCACCATCACCGCCTTCAGCGGCTCCTCGTCGGGCGGCGGAAATGCGAACGCCGGCCTGGGCAACGTGGTGTCCAAGTTCCTCGGCTTCTCGGGACCCATCCTGCAGGGATCCTCCGGCGGAGTGAACGGTATCGCCGGCGTGACGACACCTGCTCCCGATTCCGATGAGGCGGGCTACTAGGGGTGATCACATCATATCATATGTACCAACGATCCAAGGCCAACTAATGGAAGCTGTAATTTATCGTTGAACCCCTATATCTTCTTTTCCTTCCCTTCTCCTCCTCACATCCATCAGAATCTTTGTTGAATTTCCAACCCCAACCCCAAAAACCCTCGCTCGAATCGTTTTTATTTTTTTTGTTTACACCCTAGTTAAGTTTCATGTTTGTAAATATTCGGCATAAACAAATATATATATTTTATAGAGAGAATTCCACGACACCACACAAAACGAATAAAACCGAAAACAGAAAAAAAAACCAACTCACACCACATCTAGTTTCAATGGCGGCCTTGGCCTTGGGTTTTTGGATTTTTTGGTTTTTGGGTTTCGGATCTCGGATTTTTGATTTCGGACAACTCTGCTCACTCACATCGCCCATCTTTACTTATCCATATGTTTATCTATATCTATATTCATCAGAGCAAGAGGCGTCGTCGGGCGGGGGGCAAAGACCTAAGCGATGCCGCCGATATCATGAGCGATGCCTCCCTGGAACTTCCCTCCGAGCTCCTGAACAAGTCCCTGCTGACGGTCACCAACATCTCCAAGTCGCTGTCCCGACTGATCCTGGTAAGTGCTGGCCATATCAAGGTCTCACTAAGATTTTTATACAGGGTTTTAGGTCTATATTGCCAGGAAGGTGAAGAGGGAATGTAAAATAAAATCATTTTAACTTAAGTAAACTAATATTTATGTCTAAAACGGCTTATAACCCTTAATAATATTTATCTCAATAAGAAATATTCATGTGAGACAGAGACATGTAGACCATATTTTAAGGAATAGATCATTTGGAACTAGTTCTTTTTAATATTTTTATCCAAAATTTTGTTATTGAGATATAGCAAATATGGCAATGACCTTAGTATAATTTTTATGTCAAATAAATTGTAGTAATATTTTTCCCAATGCTTAAGTGATCAATAACACTCTATTATAATATTAAAATATTTATTTTCGTTTTTTCACAACATAACCAACTTACCACTCAATAACCACCTGTTCTATATCTAAGATTTTTGCTAAAAAGTTGCAGTAATAGGTTTTCCAATTTTTTATTTATTTTTTGTTTGGTTTTTTTTTGGAAAATAGTTAAAGTGCTTAATAACCCACTATTCTATGATACTCTAGTATCAACAATTTAATGACTGGCACATTAACCCTTGACATCCTCCCCAGAACTCCGCCCGTCGCTACTCCCGCTTCGTGCTCTTCTTCAAGCCAGTTTTCGGAGATGCGCTGGTGGTCAAGGGCTCCGAGGACCCCACCACAACCACAACTGTGCGCACCACCACAACCACCGAGGAGACTGACAAGCTCAACGAAGTCTAAATCGAATTTATTTTATCTTAAATTCATATATTTTTTTTGTAACCTGTTGGGTGTTTTTGTTAAAGTTTAACTGGTGTTACCAATGGAATATACTATATAACTATTTATGAACCAGCGCGGGGTCGAACCAACATGCGGACAATTTTCAGAGATCCTTTGGGTCCGTCGAGGAAGCCACGCCACAAAATGCCCTTGAAACCATCGACATCTCGCTCGAGAAGGCGTTGATAGAGGCCAAAGGGGTTGCTAGGAGATGGGGGGAATATATTTTGATGTACATATACCTAAATGGTATCTAAAACGCCATAGAAAACCCACCTGAGATTGCAGGAGCTGCCGTACCAAAAGGCCCCCGACTGCGAGGCCGCGCAGTTTTGCTCGCTCTCATCGTTGTCCCGATCCTGGGTGCTGAATTTCTTGCCCGTGTGCTGGCGCAGTGCATCCTCCGCATCGCCCTGGTATTTTCCCAGGACATTCAGCCTGTACTGCTCCGACTCGCTGCCGATGCTGAAGTGATCGTATACAGCGGTTCGCAGGTCCTGCTTGCGATTCTGCAGCTGAACCAAGAGCTCGTAGTTGTCACTGCTGGTTATCTGGTGCAGCTTGTCCAGGCCGATGAAGAACTCGGTGGTGAGTGGTCCAAAACCGATCTTATAGTCGGCCCACTTGCGATTGAAGTCCTCGCTGCCGTCGTACCGGTTGACCACCATGGTCCAGCCGCCACCCCTTACCTTCTGGTCGCAGAACACGAAGAAGGGCTCCACATTGGCCCGGGGTCGGATACGCACAACACCGTTCTGCTGTTTCAGGCAGTTCTCCGGAGTGCCGGGCACACCCACTGCCCCACCGGCGGCCGCCAGGAGTTGCGGCTCAAGGTCCAGGCTGTCGAGTTGGAGAGGTCTGGGGAATATTACTTGCGATCAACAAGGCCCTGCGGCATGTACCCACAATCGAGAGCCCAGGGCGTGGGGCGAGGCGGCGAGAGCCACCGCCGGCGGACTGCCCGTCCTCCGCAGATCCACCAGTTGCTCCTGCAGACTGCCTATCTGCTCCTTCACACTGGCTATGTCCCTCGTCAGCGACTGCATCCGGGTGGTCAGGCCACTTAAGGCCGAAACTGGACAGCTGCTGGAGCTCTGGAAGCCGTATATCGTGTTTATAGGTTGTAAACGAGGCATCAGCGGCATAGGTACACCCAGAGAAAAAACGTAGTAAGTACTAGTACTTATGAAAAATTTGATTTGCATGGTACACTTTGATTTTACTACTACTGACATTAGGTTTTACTCGCTTGAATTTAAAAACTTTTATAAATAGTTATAAACAATGCATCAGCATCATAGATGCACCCAAAGAAAAAACTTTGAAAGTGATCATATTTAATTGTACACTTTAGTTTTACACTTTTCTTGTTTATAGAGCTCATTTATTAAAATGGTTGTATGGATCCATGCAGTATGTGAACACCGAAAGAAGAATCATACGATATTTCAATGATGAACAATGTTTTTAACCTCCCCCCCCCAAGCCCGATTTTTGCTCCACAAGTACAGTTCAAAGTTTAGAAATTTTTCGACGCAACTCACCGCATTTTGCAAAGAGGGCGGGACCATCAGACCTCCGCCCAGATCCGTTTGCGTGGTGGACAGACAGGCCATGGCCATGACCAAGGCGTCCAGCTGGAGCATCTGCGACATTTTACCACTGGTGATCACTGGCCACCGACTAGCTAACTGGCTGACTAACTAACTAAGTTAGCAACTAAGCACTAACTACCGATCTGAGGCGCAATGCGAGTGCGAATAAAACCAAAGGTCACTCGATCGACTGGCTTTACACGTTGTGTGCATTGCATTGAGAAACGAGTATGCTAAGCAGAATCAGCTAGTGTTGGGCAGTGCTTTCTCATCCAGTGATCGCCAGTTGGCAACACTACATATTGCACAACTAAAAGAGTTATCTACTTAGAGGTACTTTTTGTATGTATTGGATGGTTTAACAGGTTATTATGTCGCTCTACACGGAGAAAAAAAAACATATGTTTTAAAGTTAGTTAAGTTTGTTAACTATAAAATTTTTATTATTAAAAGGGTTCGGTTTTTGTAACATGTTCATAGAGCAAATTTTTAAAAATGGCTGTAAACAATACATCAGCAGCGTGCGTAGGCCTAAAGGAATTTTTAGTACCTGTGCAAACCTATAGTTTAATGTTTTTGGTACTGATTTTTGAGGTTGCTAACACTACCAAAATATTTTATGGATCAGTGAACTCCCCATCACTGTGATCGCTTCACCTGTCGTGACTTTTGTGGCATCTCCAATCATCCACCAGCTAATAACTAAACCAGTGTGCTAGTGAGCCAGCTTACTTAGTCAGTTGCCCAGTCGAGCAGTTGCAGCTGCTTTGCAGTCGCTGGAATCGAAATATATATATTTATCGGAGTATATCATATTACTAAATCGGAGCTCATATAGGCATCGCCATGGCGCTGGAGGCGCTCGTCACGGCTTTGGCCTGTCTCAGCACCACCACAAATGCCACCAGCAATTTGCCAGGAAAACAATTTTCCGTGATAATGAGAAACTCGGCGGAGCCCTTTCTCCTTGCTGAAAATGTGGGTGTGCTACTGTGTATTAATACTGCATTTATTTTCACATAAATTTAATTTTACTCAGGATACTGCTAGCTGCCCCGTAAGCACCTTGGGTGGCCTAGCTCTTCGGTAAGTGTTCTTTAAATTTCCTATATAGAAGGTTTCCCAATAATATGGTTTCATATGAAATCCACTTTTTAGCATACAATCCATGACGGATGAACTGGATACTCTGAAAACTGAACTAAACGAACTGCAGGGGTTGATAGAGGAGTATAAAAATCAGGGCACAGGAGTTCCCATCGCAACAAGATTGTAAGTTAATGTAATAGATAGATAGATAGATAGATAGATAGATAGATAGATAGAGTTACCTAATATTTTGTTATATCAATTTGTTTTAATACTTCTTGGAGCTGTGATGAAAATGAGAGAGCCAATAAATAGATTTATTTTTTTGTATTACTTAGAAGTTGCTATACAATCTTCAATAGAAACGAATTAAAGACTTTAAGCAACTTAATATTTGCCTGTCAATTGAACCCTTCATCATTAAATTATTATAATTGTTTAGAAAGACGAGTTTCAAAAAAATATAAATGAAAACTTTTTTCTAAATTTCTAAAGTACTAAAAACCCCCCTTTTCTCCATTCTTAGACTCCGCCCATTGCCAGCTAGTGTACAGACCTTTCCCCTTTCCCCTGCCACGCCCACCGACGACACGCCGAGGAATTGCCACGACGAAAAGCACGGCCAGGTGAGGATCCGGATCGCTCCGGATGTGGAGCCCTTCTTCGCCAGCTGCGATCAGAAGGTGCGGGATGGCGGCTGGATGGTGATCGCCTATCGGTACGATGGCAGCGAGGACTTCAATAGGGATTGGGAGAACTACAAGTCCGGTTTCGGGGCCCTCAACGCGGAGTTCTTCATCGGACTGGACAAACTGCATCGTCTGACGAACAGCGAGCACCACGAGCTGCTCATCATCATGAGAAACCAGAATCGGGAGGAGCGCTTCGCCCTTTACGATCACTTCAGTATTGGCAGCGAATCGGAGAAGTATCTTCTATATGTCCTTGGGACCTACAGGGGGGATGCGGGGGACTCGCTGCGCTACCATGCGGGCAAGAAGTTCACCACCCGCGATCAGGATAACGATGATAATGGCCAGAACTGCGCCAGGACCCACGCAGGAGCCTGGTGGTACGGAAGGGAGTGCTTCGAGAGGTGAGTCAAAAAGTCCCCACTAAAAAGATGGTTTATTTATATTTAAGAACTATATGATACTAGCATGAATTACTTTGATATCTGTCTCTCAGGACATACAAAATGGGGTTTAGTTGGAGCTGTTTGTGGTCACTCCAAAAACGGGGAGTATACTAAGAGTGTGTGGTAAAAGTTTAAAAGCTGTATATCTACTGGTTTAGGCTCTACCTTGTTTCTTACAATTTTATTGAAAGATTACATCTTAAAGTTGCGGCATTATTTAAATTGCTTTACTATATTTAAAAAATAAATCCTATACTGCATAAAACGAGCAATGATATTTAATAAATAAATAATAATTAATAGAGAAGTTATACAATAGAACCATTGTAAGTGAAAATAATAATATAACTAATTATATTACACTTGCTTATCCAAGTACACTAGCTCTATTTAAATGAGATGGAATTCCCAATAACTAACTGCAAACACTTTAAAATGATTACATATACGTCTCAACAGCTACTTTATTTTAAAGTACTAAAAATATAACGTGGCTTAATTTAAAACTTCATTTTTAAAGTCGTTAATTGTTAATTCAATTAACTCTATACTAAATTAAATCGTTATATACATAAAATAATATCAAAAATAGGGAAATATCACAAAAATAATGCGTAAAACTATTTATAAATGTAATATTTATAGGTAATTGGTTAACATATGTACTGGATTAAATAATTATATAAAAGCCCAGATAAAAAAGTTATACAAAACAATTTTTAGGTAAAACAATATAAAGGTATTTTAACTATATGGGCCTATCAAACCAGTCAGACTAGTATTGTGCTCTATTTAAATGAGATGTAATTCCCAACGACTAAGCTCTTTTGAAATGAGATGTAATTCCCCATAACTAGCTAATTGCCAACACTCTTAAATAGATACATGTTAGATTTAGCATTTTCTTAAACAGAAAAACAGATAAAGGATCTGTACTTTATTTTTGTAAAATATCTATAAGCATTTTTAATGAACTATCCCAACACCTTCCTACTTCCAGCAACCTCTTCGGCACATTTCAGCCAAAGTACGGCCAGGAGATCGGCTACTTCAAGGGCATCCTGTGGAAGACCTTCCTGCCAGGACCCACCGGTTCGCTCAGCTACGTCCGCATGCTCATCCGACCGCTGAGGAAGTCGTAGGGGAAGCAAATTGTGGCAAATTCAATCGCCAAGACCTCTTAGACGCCATAGACTACCATATTATTACGATTATTGCGTAATGCAAGATACTTGCCCGAATAGTTCGGCAATTGCTTGTGCAAGCATTTCTCCCGTTTGATCTGCTGGGCTGATTGCGAATGGGTTTTAATTATTCCAATTATTATATATATTTCGCATTAAGCGATGTTCAATTAATTGGCGTACAATACGCAACACACATACACAAACAGAGAGATTGGTGGGGAAATAATGCCGCTCATTAATGGCATATTATCATGAGAAATTTTCGTTCTGCTCATTTGCATACAAAGGGGACAAAAGGGAGGGCCCATTGCTAAGCAACGGAAATTGTTTTCTCTAAAAATAAGCATATGCATTTGCCAATGCTAATGATATCGAACGGCCCGCACTGCGTATGCGTAATGTGGGAGCACGGGGCGTATGCGTAATGCGACTGTCATTGGCACCTAGCCCCCTCCACCTTCCACTTTCGCCTAAGAATTACGAGTATGGGAAAACTTGGTCCTCCCCCGCCGGAATAAATTTCATAAATTTCAGCCAGAGCAATTGAATGTGGAAAAGGGGGCGGTATGGGGACGACATCCGGGATAAAGACGGGGGCAAATAAGCTCCTGTGCAATTGTGTGCCAAATTCAATAAATAACAAGAGAAACTTGGGAGGCCATGGGACATGGCGATTGGAAAATACCCTAATCATGCCCATTAAACGACTTTACATTTCTCACTTACCCAGAATCGTATAAATAGTTATATTAAATAGCATGCACAAGAATAAATTTGAATTGACTTATGGCTCAATTTAAATATTCATGAATTTTTAGAGAAATCAGTAACGATGTGGTTAGGTATTGTTTAGAAATTTAAAATATACAAGCGTAATATCAGTTTTACACAGCTGTTTGAATATCATTTTTATTTGTATGAAAGCTATAACTAACCCTAAACAAACTTCTATAATATGTTATATACAAATGATTTCAAATAACGTAGATAAAAATTGATATGAATTAAAAAAGAGAAAATTAGAGAAATCAGAAAATATGTTTGGAAGTATTGTTTCTGAATAAAATTTATTTAAAATGATTTTTAAAGTAAATGTTATAACTATAAAGGTCACTGGAATAAATCATTATATGCAACAACTATATGAAATATATTTTTATTTTTATGAGAGCTAAATATTATATTAATATACTTATAGATTCTTGGAGGATTCAGAAATTATGAAAGTATTTTTTAGAAATTCTAAATTCTCTTTGCCACACCTACTTAATACTTTTTCACTTAATAATGTAAATGCTAAAATAAAAATATATAAACAAACTGTTCCAGATAGTTAATACACCCACGTTATAACCGGCTCATTGGCCGACATGATAGTAAATAAATTTGCTCACTCGAACTCCGAGAGCCCGGGAACTTTTTGACAGAGTCTGAAAATATTAAACAAAGCGCACGATTCCGCAAAACTCAACTGACAATGAAATGTTGGCCGATCCGAGGGAGCCGTAGCTACTTCATCAACTTGCTCCACCTCAACTTCAACTTGCACTTGTTTGGCCTTTGTTTCGATTGTGTTTTTTCCGTTTGTGTTCCTGTGTTCTTGTGTTTTTTGAATTTTCATAAAACTTTTGCTCGTTTGCCGCTAATAAATTATTTTCGGGGCGCAAAAAGTTTGGCCTGGAGTCCCGAAGTCCTGGAATCCAGAGTCCGCTGCTCTAAGCTGTCCGCAGAAGGGACATTCCTGCTCCTCGGGGAAAGGACTTCGATACCGATTCCACAAACACCGACTGCATATTGTCCTGGGGAGCCAGGACATCACAATCCTCGTTTGCCGTTGTTTGTTATTCCTGTGTGTGAGCTTTGTTCATAAATAATTTGCCCCACAACTCAATTTCATGAGCGTAAATCACTGCGTGGTCACTTGGAGTCACCTCATCCGCCAGATACCACCCACCATCCCCATTGTTTCACTTCTTTCCTTCAAATAATTCCCATCTTGTTTTCTCGGTCGGCCATTTACCATACAATTCCTTGTTTATGCCCTGGCCAGCAAAGTTTTCCTTTTCCCACTTCATTGATGGCAAGACAGCCCTGTGACTTTGTTGTCTTATGTGTGTAAGTGTGTGCCGGGGGGTGTTAAATCAACACAAAGTTGCCGCAAACTTTTCAATTGGCTTGACAAATATAAAAAAATTTACAATATCGCTTTCGGGGCGCACAAAAGGAAAAAATGGTCAAAGGTCCTGCCATCAAAATGCGAATTCCCAGGCATATGGACTTTTCGGAGCACATAATGGAAGTGATTTTTCTCACTTTATCTGTTTTTATCTTGTTATTTTCTTGGGGAGCATTTGAATTTTCCCTACGAAGTTCTCAATTGTATTTTTAAATCGAAAACGAAATACTTATGATAAATGTACTTGTTATCTATACAAAATTATAAAAGTCCTGAAATTTTATCCCAATTATTTTCTTGGTTGCTATGGGTTTTTTAATCTAAAATTTGGTATTTATATTAAAGTTATTTGAAAATCTTTAATAGAAAATACTATTTTAATCTATAATCTAGTATAAACTAGTATTTTAAATATATTGTAAGCCCTTGAAGTTTTTTAGCTATATTATAGTTCCAATTTCCTTATTTTAAAATCATTATTAGGGATGCCCCAGAAATCGCTGGGTTTTAAAATCACTCTGAAATGCCACTTTGGGATTTTAAAAGTAAGCAGTGAATAAAGAATAGTCGTCCTTCAGAATGAATTAATTGAACATGTGAGTTTAAAAAATGTGGTTGCATACTTTTAGACAGCTAAAATTACATTTAAAAGTGATTTCCTTTTATAAAACAGTTTTCACACAGAAGCTTCCTACGGTTAAATAAAAGAAAACTAGATGAAAATCAAACAATATTCTGCAACGCAAGACGGAAATCGTCACTTGATCGTCCTTCGGGGAAAGTTTACTTGGCTTTTCCGCCACCCCCATCCACTCACCCTTAACCCCTCGCCCCTTAACCCTTAGGGGGTGCCTAAGTGTATGCAACAACACTTTAATGCCCTGCTACGCATTCCGCACATGAAGTTGCAATAAAAACAACATTACACTAAATTCTCATATCTCCCCGACTCCTCCCCCACCCTCCTCACACTTTCTCCTCGCTTTTCCTTTTTCCCCCAGCTGGCTTGTTTATTTCCCGGCCCAAAAAAAAAAAGGGGGCGGGCAGCATGGGCGTGCTGGCTGATTTTCCCCTCCAAAGCGGCGGCGATAAATTGCAATTCCAAGTCACTTAAATTGCAACAAATAACAGGAGGCAGCTTGACAGCGAGAAAACGCAAACTGAGCAGCAGCCCCGTGAGATGTCAACGTGTTAAAGGCTGACAAAAGGGCGCATCGACCACTGAGGGGCGCCCGGGGGTTAAGGGAGTTGGCCCCGGGGAATTTCGCCAAAGGCTTTCATCTCGTTCACCTTGGTTTCGCAACTATGCTGATTTCCTTTTGAGAGCAAAGCAATTTAAAAAAGAAATAGGAAATGTATTTGTGCTTATAACAACCCTTTTGGGTGGGAATTTTGGAATTTATTAAACAAATTTCTTTTAATCTCTATTTAAATGCAATATTTTTATCAAAACTATATTTAAATTTTAGAATTTAGCATCTTTTGTTAAAAAATTTTAAAGATGCCTATTTATATTGGCTTATATTCTGCATTTTAAAATTGAGGTGGCTCCAACTATATACAATTCCTATAACTTTACCAATAGGATGCCTATTTCAAGATGGTAAACCCTAGAATAGATGATGGTTTAATCGTCTAAACATATTCATTAAAATAAAAATGACTTTTTTTATTGTAAAACCAACTTTTCGTTAATAGCTTTATGTCCTAGCATCCTTGGGTTTTGGCCATTCCAGTTGGTTTATGTTGTGCAATTGCTGTTGCCACTCAACCAAGGCAATTGCGAAATTCAAAAGTCAGCAGAAAGTGTCAGCGCTGATGCATGGACCAGATTTGTTGGACATCGCCTTAGAAAACTTGGCTCTTATTGCCCTTGGAATTGTATGGCGAAATACTGACTTTTTATGAGCAGCCCAGGCACAGACACTGATTTATGTACATTAAGAATTATGCTGGCCAGCCCACGACAAGCTGCAATATTTAAATAGACATAACTATAAAATTTTATTTAAATGTGCATTTGCTTTTAGCGACGAAAAACACAGAAACGGAATGAAATGCATTAAAAATGCATTTACAGCGAACCGCAAATGGCGGCAGGTGTGGTCAGGTAGCCGGGGTCAGTTGGGGTCACGGGGGCGTGGAGCGTGGGGGGGCGTGGCTAAGCCAACATGCCACGTAAAAACGAGTGGGCAAATAAAAAAGCTTAGATAAATGCCAATGGCAAAAGCAAAAATGCTCGAAAGAGATTAGCATATGAAATAAGTAAATGCAGTCAGAGAAAAGTTTAGTGTATTTTAAATATGCATTACATAACTACTTATAAGAATATTTTATAATTATGAATTATTTAGCATTTTAAAAAATTTGCCTAAGAATTATTATTATAATAAATATTTTGCTAGTCTTACAATTCCATTTGCTCTGCATAATTCCCATTTTTTTCAGTGCCCAGAGATTAATATGTTTTTGCCATAAACACTGTTTGTTCAGGTATTTAATGAATTCGATTTAATTTGTTTTCCAGCTAAATATTGTCCATAAATAAATAAATGCCAACTGTTGGCCGTTCTTTTTTTTGGCTGCTGTTTCCATTTGGCCAGCGAAGCCTGAAAGTTGGCTTCAATTAGTTGACGGATCAACTGGAACTAACCCCCGACTTTTCCCCTCCATTTTCCCTTCCTTTTTTTTTAGAATTTTTTTCGCCTATTTCCTCCTGTGTTCTCTTTGGCCGGAGTGGCCTCTTAATTAAAACGAAATGTTCACAGCCGCTTGGGCAATTCAGTTAGTTTCAATCTTCCCGCTCACCTGTATATCCCCCTATATATCCCCCGCCGCCCGATTTCCCTCGATCCAAGTGCCATATATAACTCATAACGATTCGGTCGGCAGAATGGCAAAAAAAGGAGGAAAAGCCGAAAAAAATTGGTCAGGCCAATGGCTAAGCAGTCTGGGCCAAAAAAAAAGAACCGCAAAAAAGAAATGCAACTTTATGCGTGTGCTCCAAAAAAAAAATCGAGAAAAAACATCGAAAAGGAAGCGGGGGATTCCCATTTTTTGTGCACTCGGCGAGGGCAAAAAGCTAAACAATGACAGCTGCAGCTGACGCGGGGGGTGGTGGGCGGTGGGCGGTGGGGGGTTGGGTGATTTTGGGCTGGGCACAAAAAAGGGGGTTTCCCCGACATTTACTTACGGTCGAACGCACTTCATCTGGAAACCATAAAATTGAAAAATGCTGCAGCGAACAAGGCAAAAGAGCGAGGCCATGGCAATGATGACGATGATGATGGCTCACAGTGGGTGGCTGGGGGTGCCGGCATGGGTTAAGGACTCAGTGGGTTAAGGGTAGCCGTATCCCCGACCACTGAGCTTGGGCTCCGACTCTGGGTTCGGTTTTAAACCACACAAAAGTCATTTGAGCGCCGTCGTTAACATGTCACACACACAGCTCCACACACAGACACTTGCAAGCCGGCAAACAATGCACTTGTCTTAGTGATGGCACTGTGAGAGCTGTGAGTGTGTGTGTGAGAAGGATATTACTATTTTTAGAGATAATATTGAATTTAAAAATTACCTTATTTAATAAAATACATTAATTTTATAATCTATTTTAGGTTCATAGGTATTATTTTTATTTATCGTTTTTTTTCTTATCCTAAGCTGTTAAATGCAAGGATTTTCTTTTAGCATTATATGTACATATTTATTGGCATATAGATTTTATGGCGGAAAATATTGAATACCAAAAAGCTAATTTCGGCAATAAAATAGTTAACAAAATTTATCATTTCTTTTAAGAGTAAAAATACTAATTAATTAATTTCCCACTACATCATTTTATTTTTTGTTTATAAAAAATTCTAGTATATTAAAAAAAATTTTAATATCAATTTTATTAAATGGAAATTGCTGGGTATATGTTGGTATATGTTTTTTCACAACATTTATTTATTGTGCAGTCTAGCTGAAAGTTAAAAACTTGGGGTACAGGGAGGAATCGGCCATAGTTGCTGGGGCCCTTAGGCCAAATTACTCTATTCTTTCTCAATATAAAAAATAAAATAAAAATTAAACAGTATTCACTTCAGGGGGAAACTTTTTAATATCGATTCAGGGTTTGCCTTATAATTTTTTTCTTTCTTTGCCATCGCTATATCCTATATATTCTATGTTTCACCGCTGGCCAACAATGCGGCCAACATGATGGCCATCATTGCCATCGCCATCGCCATCGTCATCGTCATCATCATCGCAATCATCAGCAGCAGTTGGCCTTTTCTTTTGGCTTAGACTGCTCCTTCTCCAGTGACTTTTGCCCCTTTAACCCCCTTTTTAGCCCCTCCCCCCCTTCAAAAGGCAACCGCAAAATGCGCGGGCCACATGTCCATTTGGCTCGCTTTTCATTTGGCGATCGCCCCGCCCACCAACCGCCCCCTTTTCCTTTTTTTTTAAGCCCCCTCGCATTTGTTGGTTTGTCAGTGCATATGTGTGTGTGCTCACATATGACTTTGTTCATTTCGTTTGTTTTACAATAACAACAAGGAGGAGGGGCAAAAAGGGTGAAGGGGGTCAAAAGTGCGCTCATAATTAAAATGTTTGGCAAAAAGAAAAAAAACAGCGAAAATGGGCAAGTAGAAGAATAAGCGGCGGCCAAATAGGAAATGAAAGAAAGAAAACGTTTGCCGGCTAAATGAAATGTTAACGGCAAATGTTAATGGCAGCCATTTCTCTCCTTCTCATCTTTCTTTCACCCCTTGCCACTTTCTCCCAACCCTTTTTATCGTTTTTTACGAACTATTTTTTAGCCCGCAGCGTTGGCGGACAATGAAGAATTCCAGTTTATTATCTACCGACAGGCGAAATGACTTTGAAATATATTCGGTAGGGGGACCAAAAAAGGGAGTTGTAAATAGGGATTAAGGTTTTCTAGAAATTAATAATAACAGGAAGAAAATACTTGGTAATCTCTGTAAAATATCTTCTGTAAAGTTAAGAATACAAAAATATATTTTTTATTCAAATCCCTAAAAACATCCCAATATCGTCATATTTTATATTGCAACATTCTAGGAAATTAAATAAATTTCCAACTGTTCTTTTTATATTTGTAGCGTGTAACGTTCGACTGAAGTGTATTGAATCGAAGGATCTGTACTTGCGGGGCACGCTATAGGGTCCGGCACTAACTCGTCGGCTTTGGGGGTGTTGTTCTTGCTTTATACTGATCCTGACACTGTCTACACATTATTATTAACAGACTAAGAATTGAGCGTGCTTGCGACAAAATTATAAGTTAGTTAACTAAACCGGAAGAAATATAAATAAATTCGGAAAAATTAGAATTTAAAGACACAAGAAAAGAAAAGAAAGAGAGAAATCTTAAAGCAGCGAAGACACGGGTGTTGTTGTGCTCGCATGTTGCCCACCCTACCTATGATCACCTGCCGCAAGAGCATGGCTCTGGTGACCCCTTCTGCACCCTACGACCGAGAAAACATCAGCTGAGTTCAGTAAATTTTGGAATTTAAGCTTCCATTTTTATAATAAATTCAAGGAAAGAAAACATAATGAATAGTAATTCCGTAATAGTAATTCATGATAATGTAATGGGTATAAAAATAATGATAATGTTTAAGCAACAGTATATAATCTTAATTATGAGAACATATATAAGGGGTTTTTGTAAGCTAAGGGCGGTTGTTTCAAAGTTTAGAATTTTTGATTCGTTTCAGGGTAAGCTATTAATTTAATTTGTTTGGTTTAATTTAATTAGGATTAATAAAAAATAATTTTTTTTGATAAAATTACAAAAATCAAATTCGAGTTAATTCTCTTTAGGTACTTAATATTTGTAAGATAATATTTACGTTAATTTAATGCTTCATTAGATTCGGGTTTCACTTATTTTTATTTTTTGGCAGTTCAAATAAAAGTCTGGTTTAGTTTTCAAAAGATAAAGGTGGATCTAGGAAATAAACATTTAGTTTTCAAACTCACGGCAACTTTTCCACCGACGAAAGATCGATCTCCCGACGCAGGTGTGCTGTAAAAAGATTATGGCGTTTTGCACCATAGGGTTAAAGTAAACTTAAGAATATATTTTGAAAACAATTTAAAAGGAAACTTTCTTGCCAATTTATCCCGATTCTTTAGAGGCGCTAAATTGTTATTTAAGTTTAGGTAGTATCTACAATAACCTAATTAAGATTCGCTCCATTATATTTTAAAATTTTCATAGATCTTTTTTTTTTTCATGGGGCTCACTGTGGTTGCAGGTTAAATATGCTCGCCATTGGGGAAAGTGATTTGGTTGATTGCCAGAGATAATACAAAAAAATAGCAGAGGGTTAAACCCCGTTAAAATTTGCGCCTTTGTGCATTGGGGTAAGGCTGCTGCTGATGTGTATGTGCGGCCTAGGGATTTCCCGCGGTGTAGCTGCGTAAGTGTGCGCCAAAAGATTACACGTCCATGTGTATAAGTAGCTGCTCGTAAATGCGCGCATGTGAAAAAAAGGTTAGCTGCGCATGCGTATTCGTTGGTGCCGGGTTAGGTACACATGTCGTCTACGGGGGTGCTCCTCGGTACATGCACGTGGGATTTCGTTGGTGGTACCTGGTTTACATGCTCCTGATCTCGTCGACTTTACATACTGCTAACTGGGCACAACCTGACGATTGGGGAACGGTTACAGCAAATACCTATTAAAATACACTATTCTCGAGCATATCTACCTTACGATTGTGCCCCGAAGACGTTTTGGGGGTTTTAGGATTTTTTCGGGCCGTTGCCGACAGAAATCTCGCCAATCCGACCAAAAAAAATAATATAACTTGCTGTTGGCCTGCTGGTCGAAACCCTCTCGTATAGCCGGGACGACGCTAAGTTTTCCCACTTCAGCTGCCTGAGACAGGGGCGGGGGTTAGACACAGAAAGAAAACCAATTCGCCGGGAAACTTACTCGGTCTACGCTTTGGCGGGTGATTTTTTTTTTAATTTAAATTTTTTCACTATCGAATCGCAATACTTGCGAGATGCACGCGTACCCGAGTTAAAGTTTCGAACTTGTTTGGGACTGGGAACTTAATTTTTTAGTGCATGTGCACGCCGCGACTGTTCGATTGAAAAGAAATAGAACGGAACCGGGTAATATTGCTCTAGGCTGCCAGCGGAAATGCATCGCAGCCGGTAATCACGCCATATTGGTAATTAAGCTTTCCAGAGCTCCCCTGGTACAGCTGATGCCCAGGACAGTTGGCATCCCCAAAAAAAATACTAACTAAGCTGGGCTTACTAACATCTGTAGTTTGAAACCAAACATAACAGCGCTACCCTAGTACAGCTGATTACTATCGCCACGGTCAGTTGTCATCTCTAAAAAAAAAATACTAAGCCAGGCTTACCAATATTTATGGTTTGAAACTAAGCTAAGCTCAACAAAAACCTTAAAAAAAATATTTTTCTGGCCGAACTAAATAAAAGAAAAATTCCGTTGCTTCAGTCGCCGCTACAAAGCCCCCCCGAAAAATCAGGCTAGGGTATATCGTTTATGATGCCCTAGACTGATAACGACTGAAGGCACGTTACTGGCGGATATCTTTCGCATGATATGTGCCTAATAAACGTCCTTGTAAGTCTTCTAGTTCGTAATAAGCGTTTCCTAGCTTCTTCCGAACTCTTGCTTTCACAAACGAAGGACCGAACTTGGCATTATAGCCTGTCTGAAAACAGCTTTGTTTGAAATTTCGACGAAATACTTCTTGACCTTCGGCAAAGGACACGATTCGAGATCGAAGATTATACCGTTTCTCGTTCTCATCGTGCTTTTCCTGCATTCGCTGACAAGCTTTATTACGAACAATGTCAAAAGAATCTTCCCGATTAAATTTTAAGGATCGATCATCTAATAAGTTTAATTTCCTTAACAACGAGTAAGTGGAACCGGAGGTAATCATGTGCTGGCCGAAAACCATGTAGTATGGAGAGGTACCTATACTAGCATGAACCGATGATCTTAAAGCACAACATATCCTACTTAGATACTCGTCCCAGTCCTTCTGATCAGGACGCAAATAAGCCCTAATTGCAGAGATTACAGAACGATTTACGCGCTCAGACGCGTTAGCCTGGGGCGAATGCACTGCAGTCAGTGTGTGAGTAACACCGTACTGTTGCATAAGCTTCTGAAAAGCATGAGAGCGAAATTGTGAACCGTTGTCGGATAACACCGTTTCCGGAGCTCCGTATGCCATAAACAACTCCCCTTCAAGGTATTTTATAACAACACTAGTTTCAATCTTTCGAACTGCTTTTAGAAACACATACTTGGAAAAATGATCTAAAACGATAAAAATACCAATGTTCCCACTTCTTGACCTAGGATAAGGTCCAAGGAAGTCAATAAAAAGACGTTGGAAAAATCGCTGACTTTCAGGGGCTTTTCCTAAGGGAGGACGCAGTACGAAATTTGGAGCTTTTGTGGTTTTACACACTTCACAGGCATTTATATAAGTCTTTATATCCGACACAAGGCCAGGCCAGAAATAGTATCGCCTCACTCTCTCAATCGTTTTGTGTATGCCACAGTGTGACGACAAAGGGCTATCGTGCGCTCGCGAAAGGATTTCGGGCACTAATTCTCTGGGTATCCACAGCTTCCACGCATACTCATCGTGAACTTGCTCTCCTGTCAAGTGTTCGGCTTTGCGATAAACGTAACCGCTGTCGGTCTTGAGATCGGGAAAACTAGCTTGGTTTGCCGCTACTTTCTCTACTAGATCAACATACTCAGCGGACTTAAAATGTTTCGAACTAAGATCAACGAGCAACCCTTCACGCAAGTCTAAGGCGGCTACTGTATCCTCGTTAACGCGAGACAATGAATCGGGAACTATGTTAAGGGATCCCTTACGATGTTCAATATCGAAACTATACCTCTGCAACGCTAACGCCCATCGAGCTAAGCGAGAATTTAGGTCATGATTAGACATTAACCATTTCAAAGATGCGTGGTCGGTTATGATTTTAAATTTATGTCCTTCCACATAGGCCCTAAAATTTTTAAGAGCTACAATCGCTGCTAGGCATTCTTGTTCAGTGACCGTATAGTTACGCTGAGCCTTGTTCAATTTCTTCGAAATAAACGCAATCGGACGCTCGTCTCCTTCCTCAGAGACTTGTACTAAAACGGCACCTACACCGGTTTTGCTTGCATCGCAATGTATTGCAAATGGTTTATAAAAATCGGGGCTACATAAAACCGGAGCCTCACTAAGACATCGTTTTAACTGTTCAAAAGCTTTAATCGCCTCATCAGTCAAACTAAACCTCCGTTTCGTGGTCATCAAATCAGTCAGAGGAGCGGATAGTGATGCAAAATTTGGAACAAACTTGCGGTACCACCCACACAAACCCATAAAACTTCTCAAGCTACGCAAAGTCCTGGGTAGCGGAAAATTCGTGATGGCAGTCACCTTTTCAGGATCGGTGCGTATTCCGCCGTCACCTATTATATGGCCTAAATAGCGTACACGCAGCATGCAGAAATGACTTTTGCCAATATTGATTGTCAAACCGGCACGCCTTATGTGAAGAGCTACCTCTCTGAGTACTTCGAGATGCCTTTCAAAACTAGCAGAAATTACCAATAAATCGTCTAAGTAAATGAACACCTCGTTCCTGAGAAGAGCCGGGACGACCTTGTCCATCAACCGCGACATTGTGCTCGTGGCATTGCACAGCCCGAACGGCATAACTTTAAATTGGTAGAGGGGTCTACCAGGAACTGTGAACGCCGTCTTGTCTCGAGATGCAACATCTAAAGGCACCTGCCAATAAGCATCCTTAAGATCAAGACTAGATATGTACTCTGCCTTAGGCAAACGGCTTAAAATGCCACTAATTTGGGGAAGCGGGTATGCATCCTTTTCGGTTAAACTGTTTACCTTACGACAATCTAGACAAATTCTAACTTTTCCAGGTTTTGTTACCATTACGATTGGAGAAGACCAAGCACTTTCTGACTCCTCTATCACCCCCAATTGTATCATTCTATCGATCTCGGCGTACATAGCCTTTTCTACAGCGGGAGAAACAGGGAAATGACGTTGTTTTATTGGCTTAGCCATGCCCACATCGATCGAATGCACAATCAAATTGGTCTTGCCGAGACCTTCTTGAGTAAAAGAGGGAAAACAACTGATTACATTCATTAGTTTGGCTCTCTCAGCCTCGGACAAATCATGTTGATCGGTTTCGACCTTTCCGTTACTATCGGTAGACTCTAGCTCGGAAATATTTAAACATTTTGGAAGCAGATCGAACAGCCTCCAGAAATCTATTCCCAAATACAAATCTTGCTTCAGTGAGGGTATTATGTAAATCGTCAATGGATTTTTGACGTTATTATATTCAACGTCCAATTTTAATCGTCCTATTATCTGTTGAGATCTTCCATCTGCAGTAGCTGCATTAGCTGTTATCGTTTTGTAATCGTACTTGTCTAATACTTCACAAGCTAACTGTCCTCCAACACAACTAATCGCTGCGCCAGAATCTAATAATCCGTAAACAGTACGATTGAGAAGACGAATTGGCAAGAATGGCCGAGGATCCTTACGCCTTTCAGAAAGAGAGCTGAGGTACGCTACCCCGAGTTTACATTCCCTAACATTCTTCCAAAATTCTTTTATTCGCTTCGAACTACGAGATTTAATCTGTTCCAACTCAGGTGTGTGGTCAACGGTCGTGATAGCCACGGTTTTTAATTCTGGGATTTTGCTGTGTAGCAAAGGACTAGCAGATAATTTTTGTTCGTCAGGGAGGGTGAGTGACACAACTGTGGCTGCGTCATCTATTCGTCGGTCATTGTTGCTTGACTTCGAACGGTGATCGAAGCCTTCTGTCTGAATGGCGACTTCGACATGCCGGTTTTGTAGTTTTTTGAACACTTACTACAATTCGGTTTGTATGTGTTGGCTGTTCCACAGCCGTAACAAAAGATTCGTCTCTCAGATACACAGTCCTGATATCGGTGCCCTTCCTTACGACAGTTCCAACATAACAGAGAAAAAGCCTCAATATCCACCTCATTTTCGGATTCTATTTCTGTTTCCATGTTTTCTTGTTCTTTATTGAGCTCGGAGACTTCCCGCTTGAATAGAGACCCTCGAGCGTATCCTGAATATCGTTTAATATCGGCCAAAAAGTCTTCACGTCGACGACAAATCTCTCTTAATTCCGAAACTGATCTAATCTCGATATTTAAAAGTTCATGTCTAATTTCGGGACGTAGGTTGTTCTTAAGGACCCGTACTAATTTATGCGGCGTCCATGGAACTTCTAGCTGATCAACTAGTCCTGATATAGTCTCATAAAAGCAATCGAAAGTTTCATTTGGCTTTTGCTTAGTGTTCCTTATCAGTTCCTCTATATCTCCATCATCCCTACTTGGTCTAAACTGTTGACGTAAGGCTGCACAAAATGCATCCCAGACAACTTCACCGTGTGCTTTGTGATATCGCCAATAAAACTCGTTAGCTTTCCCTTCAAAAAGCACGCTTGCATTTTTACAAAGTACCGTGAAATTTCCTTCTAACGTTTCCTTTGTGAGTGTCTCTACTCTGTATATAAAATTGTCGACAGACACCCCTACTCCAGAATATTTAATTTTCCATCCATTAAGTATATGCACAACTTTATCCGGTCGGTTTAACAAATCAGTCGTGGTGCTTCTTTGAAAACCTGGAGAGACCGTAAGAAGCCGGGAATTTTCTAGTGGTTCATTCGTTAAACCGGACTGACTATTCATACTTTCTATGCTTCGAGCAGCAGGTTGTTGAATGTTACCATTGCTACTAATTTGTGACGCCAAAGCTCTTGTTATACTGTCTGTCAATGAACTTTCAATCAATTCTGTCACTTTTTCCGAAAGGGTAGAGAGTAGTCTCCGCTCCATAGCGAGTAAAGTCATAGCGTTAGCGGTTATGAAGCCCGCCGCATTATTACTGCAATTTGTATTAACTCCTGATGTGGGAGGTCCCTCATCCGTTGCTGGTGTATCCCTACTCTCTAAAGGCTGCTTACTTTTTGATCGACTGCGAGTTTGTAGCCCTGAGCTATCAAGTGGCTTAACGACTGCAGGCCTACAAGCTGATTTGCATACTGGACATTGTGCGCTTTTCCTAAAATGCGCTTCTATGCACTTCCTATGAAATTCATGTTGACACGAGGTTACGAAAATTTCGGCGACGGTAATATCGGATTTACATAACGGACAAATTGTAGCTGGGCCACCTTCTGCCCCCTTATTCGGCGATCGGTCCACACCCATAATGCACACCGATAAAAAAAAGTATTCTCAGGACAATTTCAAAAAAAAAATTCTTACGCCAACGTTAACCAACTACAACCAAAGTTTTAACCAATTAAGAGTGTTTATGTTTCTATAAACAGAAATTGTAAAAAACCAAAAAAAAAGTATATACGGAAACGATATTACTTGTTCCTATAAACAAAATTTTAAACTCAAAAAGAATATATATACGGAAAAGATATTAACTGAACTCCTTGCTAGATGTCCTACGAGTCGAGGGTGTTTTTTTCTTTTTTTTTAAGTTTCTCTGAAATTATTGAAATTACAGAAATAAAAAAAATTGTTTAGGCTTTATAAAAAACCTCTTTCAAAAAATACAAAAGGAGGGAAGTAGTTACTTTCTTATTTCGGACAGCGGACAGCGACCTGTTCAAAACATATTCGCATGTATTCCAGCCTATGAAAAGGGAATATAATACTTCAGGAAAAATGATAAAAAAAAAAGATGGCCACTAACTATTTGTGGATACGGCACTGCTTTAAAGTGATGCCAGTATTTTCCGAACAGTTAAATTAATGTCTATCTTTAATTTACAGAGCATAGTTAGTTCAACGACTTGGTATTTTCAGCTGGGACAGAAGACCTAAATTGATTTTTTTGGATTTTCTGTTTTCCTCAGACTAATAGCCACCTCATCATCTCTGCTAGATTTAGGAAAATTCTTTAGCTAGCTTATAATTCCGGACAGCTTTGAATACTTATATTCAAAAAGCATGTTTTCCAAGAAATAAAAAAATAAAGAAAGAATTTTTTATAAGAAAATAAGATATAAAGTTTTAAAGAAATTGAATTTATCTAAAAGTGAGTCTTAATGAATAAAAATTACTCAGTAAGGCCCCAACACGTTGAGCGCCACTTTTTCTTATTAATAATAAGGAATTATAACTGTAGCGTGTAACGTTCGACTGAAGTGTATTGAATCGAAGGATCTGTACTTGCGGGGCACGCTATAGGGTCCGGCACTAACTCGTCGGCTTTGGGGGTGTTGTTCTTGCTTTATACTGATCCTGACACTGTCTACACATTATTATTAACAGACTAAGAATTGAGCGTGCTTGCGACAAAATTATAAGTTAGTTAACTAAACCGGAAGAAATATAAATAAATTCGGAAAAATTAGAATTTAAAGACACAAGAAAAGAAAAGAAAGAGAGAAATCTTAAAGCAGCGAAGACACGGGTGTTGTTGTGCTCGCATGTTGCCCACCCTACCTATGATCACCTGCCGCAAGAGCATGGCTCTGGTGACCCCTTCTGCACCCTACGACCGAGAAAACATCAGCTGAGTTCAGTAAATTTTGGAATTTAAGCTTCCATTTTTATAATAAATTCAAGGAAAGAAAACATAATGAATAGTAATTCCGTAATAGTAATTCATGATAATGTAATGGGTATAAAAATAATGATAATGTTTAAGCAACAGTATATAATCTTAATTATGAGAACATATATAAGGGGTTTTTGTAAGCTAAGGGCGGTTGTTTCAAAGTTTAGAATTTTTGATTCGTTTCAGGGTAAGCTATTAATTTAATTTGTTTGGTTTAATTTAATTAGGATTAATAAAAAATAATTTTTTTTGATAAAATTACAAAAATCAAATTCGAGTTAATTCTCTTTAGGTACTTAATATTTGTAAGATAATATTTACGTTAATTTAATGCTTCATTAGATTCGGGTTTCACTTATTTTTATTTTTTGGCAGTTCAAATAAAAGTCTGGTTTAGTTTTCAAAAGATAAAGGTGGATCTAGGAAATAAACATTTAGTTTTCAAACTCACGGCAACTTTTCCACCGACGAAAGATCGATCTCCCGACGCAGGTGTGCTGTAAAAAGATTATGGCGTTTTGCACCATAGGGTTAAAGTAAACTTAAGAATATATTTTGAAAACAATTTAAAAGGAAACTTTCTTGCCAATTTATCCCGATTCTTTAGAGGCGCTAAATTGTTATTTAAGTTTAGGTAGTATCTACAATAACCTAATTAAGATTCGCTCCATTATATTTTAAAATTTTCATAGATCTTTTTTTTTTTCATGGGGCTCACTGTGGTTGCAGGTTAAATATGCTCGCCATTGGGGAAAGTGATTTGGTTGATTGCCAGAGATAATACAAAAAAATAGCAGAGGGTTAAACCCCGTTAAAATTTGCGCCTTTGTGCATTGGGGTAAGGCTGCTGCTGATGTGTATGTGCGGCCTAGGGATTTCCCGCGGTGTAGCTGCGTAAGTGTGCGCCAAAAGATTACACGTCCATGTGTATAAGTAGCTGCTCGTAAATGCGCGCATGTGAAAAAAAGGTTAGCTGCGCATGCGTATTCGTTGGTGCCGGGTTAGGTACACATGTCGTCTACGGGGGTGCTCCTCGGTACATGCACGTGGGATTTCGTTGGTGGTACCTGGTTTACATGCTCCTGATCTCGTCGACTTTACATACTGCTAACTGGGCACAACCTGACGATTGGGGAACGGTTACAGCAAATACCTATTAAAATACACTATTCTCGAGCATATCTACCTTACGATTGTGCCCCGAAGACGTTTTGGGGGTTTTAGGATTTTTTCGGGCCGTTGCCGACAGAAATCTCGCCAATCCGACCAAAAAAAAATAATATAACTTGCTGTTGGCCTGCTGGTCGAAACCCTCTCGTATAGCCGGGACGACGCTAAGTTTTCCCACTTCAGCTGCCTGAGACAGGGGCGGGGGTTAGACACAGAAAGAAAACCAATTCGCCGGGAAACTTACTCGGTCTACGCTTTGGCGGGTGATTTTTTTTTTAATTTAAATTTTTTCACTATCGAATCGCAATACTTGCGAGATGCACGCGTACCCGAGTTAAAGTTTCGAACTTGTTTGGGACTGGGAACTTAATTTTTTAGTGCATGTGCACGCCGCGACTGTTCGATTGAAAAGAAATAGAACGGAACCGGGTAATATTGCTCTAGGCTGCCAGCGGAAATGCATCGCAGCCGGTAATCACGCCATATTGGTAATTAAGCTTTCCAGAGCTCCCCTGGTACAGCTGATGCCCAGGACAGTTGGCATCCCCAAAAAAAATACTAACTAAGCTGGGCTTACTAACATCTGTAGTTTGAAACCAAACATAACAGCGCTACCCTAGTACAGCTGATTACTATCGCCACGGTCAGTTGTCATCTCTAAAAAAAAAATACTAAGCCAGGCTTACCAATATTTATGGTTTGAAACTAAGCTAAGCTCAACAAAAACCTTAAAAAAAATATTTTTCTGGCCGAACTAAATAAAAGAAAAATTCCGTTGCTTCAGTCGCCGCTACATATTTTTACATGGTTACCTTTTAGACAAGGCTTATTCCTAGGTGAACATTAAGTTATTACTCAACAGTTTCAGCTGCAGGAAAATCTCCACTGTCCGAAGTGAAAACTCACCTTAGATTTTCCCAGCACACACTCGTGGCGCATTTGTCCAAGCGACCGCTGGAAAGTACAATTGTATTTTCTATTTCACAGGGATTTCGCTGGCTGTTGTTTCTTTGTGAGCATTTTTACATTTGTCGACTATGCGAGCGCGTAATTAATTTCCCGCTGCTATTATTTGCATTGCAATCACAGCAACAACCGAACAAAAAACTAGCCACGACAATGCGAGCCGCTGGCATTTTTAATTACTTGCATGAGAATTAATTATGAAAATGGCGGCGAAGGGAAAATGCGGAAAATGGCAGAGCAAATTGCTAAGCGGTGGCAAACATAGAGGGTAACCGAAGGACTTTGCAATGAAAGGGCTATAAATGCCAGTTCAAAGATCAGTTGCAGCCGATGAAATGATCTATTTAATTTTCAGTAAATCGCAAATGAAATTAAAACAAATTTAAGTGTTATTAGTTATTTTAAAAACAGAGTTTTTGACAAAAATTAAATGTCCTAACTTGTTAAGCCAAATTACTTGACCAAGTTACAGCAAAAATGGTCTAAGACAAATATCGGATTTTCTCCAAAAAACTAAGATACTTATTTTCCACCCAAAAATATCAGTATTTTGGGCGAAACAATAAAAGAAATGGCTCAAAAATCGAATGTCATACCTTGTTGAATTCGTAATAAAATTTCCAATAAATTCGAATTCACACCTACAAAATTTTATTTTTTACCCATTTTAACAAAAATTGATGATACCAACCCCTTATAAAAAAAGTGAAAACTTGCGAAAATTTTTAGTTGTTAGGATCAACCAGAAAATAATTGCGAATTATTATCTAGCTTGTTAGCTGTTCATAACAGTACGCCATTTAGATTTTGGACCATTTTTGACCAAGTTACACCAAAAATGGTCTAAGAAAAAAATCGATTTTCGAAAAAAAGCTGAGATTCGTTTTTTTCACCCAAAAAAAAACAGTATTTTGGCCGAAACAAGAAAAGTAATGGCCCAAAAATCGAATGTCATACCTTGTTGAACTCGTAACAAAGTTTCCAATAAACTTGCATTCACACCTAAAAAATTTTAATTTTGACCAATTTTCCGCAAAAATAGATGATACCCAACCCCTTATAAAAAAAGTGAAAACATGCGAAAATTTTTAGTTGTTAGGATCAACCAGAAAATAATTGCGAATTATTATCTAGCTTGTTAGCTGTTCATAACAGTACGCCATTTAGATTTTGGACCATATTTGGCCAAGTTACAGCAAAAATGGTCAAAGAAAAAAATCGGTTTTTCGCAAAAAAATTAAATCCTTTTTTTCACCCAAAAAAATCAGTATTTTGGTCGAAACAATAAAAGTAATAGCCCAAAAATCGAATGTCATACCTTGTTGAATTCGTAATAAAATTTCCAATAAATTCGAATTCACACCTAAAAAATTTTATTTTTGACCAATTTTCACAAAAATAGATGATACTACCCCATGTAAAAAAAGTGAAAATTAACGAAAATTTTTAGTTTTCAGAATCAGTCAGAAAACAACTGCGATTGAATATCTAGCTTGTTAGCTGTCCATTACGGTGCGCCCTTTAGATTTTGGACCATTTTTGACCAAATTACAGCAAAAATGGTCAAACAAAAAAATCGATTTTTCGAAAAAAAATCTGAGATTCGATTTTTCCACCCAAAAAAAAACAGTATTTTAGCCGAAACAAGAAAAGTAATGGCCCAAAAATCGAATGTCATACCTTGTTAAACTCGTATCAAAATTTCCAATAAACTCGCATTCACTTCAAAAAAATTTAATTTTTGACCAATTTTCACAAAAATAGATGATACTCCCCCTTGTAAAAAAAATTAAAATTTGAAAATTTTGTAGTTTTTAGAATCAGCCAGAATATAACTGCGATAAATTGTCTAGCTTGTTAGCTGTCCATAGCAGTGCGTCATTAAGATTTCAGACCATTTTTGGCCAAGTGATTACAAATCCCGTGTGATATCAGATCATCTTTTTTATTGGTTCTTCGCAGACCAACTTGTTGTTGTACCAACTTCAACTTTTAGCTCGACTTCGACTTTCTCCCGGCTAATTGTTTGCTGGCAAATAAAGGGGAACCAAGCCGAGGCAAACAAAGCCAGTGAGAAAACAAATCGAGAGCTTTCACTTCACTCATTAGCATATCAATTAAACGCAACACGCACAGTGAAACGCACACCGACACACCGTCGAAGACCAGGACTAACTTTTCTTTGATGAAACTTTATCCAGACGCATGCACACACACATGCAAGCATACACGCACACTTACACACACCGAGAAACCGACACAAACACACACATGTCGTTAAGGCCAAAGCTGTTTGTACACAGTTTGACTTTTATTATTTTAGTTAAACTTCTTTTGCTGTGCGAAGGTGGAAAGGGGCATTTGAGGCGGAAGGATGAGAATGAGAGTGCTGAACCCAAATCAAAGGCGGGACATGTCAAGTGTGTGTGCGTGTGTGTTAGGGTGGACCGTATTGGTTTCGCACCATTTGAGATTAATTAATTGTGAGTTGAAAATTTACTGCTGAATTATTGTGGTGTTTCTATTATATATAAAGTATTTTGCACCTTCAATATTTATTTCCTTATATAATGCCATATAAATGTTGTAAGTGCCTAAAAGTATGCAGTAAAAAATCCACCAAACCTTGTTATCTTAAATATATTGTTGCCTACTTTTGGACACTTTTACAAGCGATTTTAAAAATATTTTTAAAATTTTCTTTTTACCTTACTATATATATCTTTATATATGCCATAGACATTATTAGGGCTTTAAAATGTGCCTAAGATTATGCAAATAAAACCACCATCGGACTTGGAACACAAAGTATATTGTTGACTACTTTTAGACATTTTTATTGTAGTTTTCTAAGTACTAGAGATAAGAGTTTTATTTTAAACTTCTCTGTAAAATTTAAAAATATTTAACTACGTATTATATTTGGGCCAAACCATTAGGGCAAATGAATATTAAGTTGTGTACCCAGCCTCTTAAGAGGGCCACCCTATAGCGCATATGTGTTTGCTCGGAGATGTCTTATGGGCTTTTGGTGGGCCCAGCTTTATTGATATCCGCCCGGACACCCGGACACTCCCTGTCGTCAGCTGCCAGGCGAACTTAATGCCTGCTCCGTCTGTCTAAGCTGTCCAGCTGGAGTCCAGCTCCTGTCCATCCTGTCAGCATCCTCCATTCCCACCCACCAATCCCCATTCCCCATCCGCCACTCCCCATTCACCGGCCATCTCCGCCTTGTTTGTCCGTCCATTGGCCACTAATTCATCAAATTTAGCTCAAAACTGAAGATTAATGACATACGTGTGGCATATTACGAAACTTGGTGACTTGATGAAATTTATTATTATGCCCCAGGACCAGGAGGTCCGCACTTTAATCCTGTCGCAGTCGTAAACCGAGTTTATGCCCGATTGTTGCAACTCCTTAGCTTTCGGGTCGTAAAGCTGCTGGCCAGCGGAAGGTAATTAGTTTCGGAAACAATCAGCTCCGACACTCTGTGATTGGATTATATCGGTAGCAGCACTGCAAATGAACTTAGCCCCGGTTTTACGAATATGCCATTTAGTTGCGAGTACTTTGGTTCATTTCTGGGATCAATAAGCTAGAATATTTTATTTTATGAGTATAAGCAATGTTTTATTAAAGGCTTATTAAACAAGAGGTATTTATTTTTTAACCACTGTTATAGAACATTTTTTATAATTTAGTATTCTTTTAAATTTATAAAATATTTAGTAATCTGCAATATTTATTTCATGATTAGAAATAATAAAGGGTTATATATTGTCATATTTTCCAATGGCCCATTAACATAAATAAATACATTTTTTAATTTAATTACTTTTTAATTTAATTTTAATTCAACGAACTATAAATATTACGTTATTTTTACTAAACTGTATTTTATAAATATTCAGAAAACGCACCTGTGAAAGTATAAATATTTTCTTTCCATATCTGTGCACCATAAAGTGCAGAATGCAGATGGAAAACATGTGAAAAGCTGCTCAAGGTTTTTGCTTGCTATTCGGATACCTTGGCCTTAGAACAGACGGATATTTACCCACAATAGCTCTGGCTCACACACATATTTCACTTGTCTAACGATGTAACCAATAAAAAATGCATCGCCCTGGAAAAAATCAACCTGCCAACCGGACAGGCAAACATGGCGACATGGAGACACCGAGACAGTTGGTCAGTGGTTGGGAAATGGCTGTGGAAAATGTGGAAAATGGCTGGGGGATATGGGTAGACCGTAGACCCGAGTGACAGTTTGCCAAGTGGTCAGCAGAACGTCCTCCGTTGCATCTTAAAGATGCTTTTCAATGTTGTCACCGAGCATGTTGAGTGCCGGACTGTAGCTTATCCACCCAATTTTCCACCCAATTTTCCGACCGCCCAGAGCGAGGGATGGACGAAAGACAGAAAGGAGTGCCTGACACGCTGCACTTTTGGCCATATTTTATTTCCCCAAACGTCAGAGTCGTCGTGGCCGTGCTTGTTCCGATATTAATGATGGAATTCCTCGGGGGAGACAACGACTCCAGACAGGATAATTCTAGCTGGAGGACATAACCAATTGATGGTGGGTCATCTGAATAGGGCAGCATGTACTACTCCATGTTGAACATATTTTTTTTTGAATAAATATATTTTGCTGGTTTTAGTTTTGGGTACCAACAAGTGAATATTTATGTAATATAGACCCAGGTTAATATTATTGAGTTGATAAAAATTCTCTAAAGAAATAATATTTATATAAATGGTAAAGTGCAATTTACAATGTTTGAATATGTACATTATTTTCTTGCTATTTAAAAAATATAGAAATAAACACGAGCTAATCTTTCGTGTTTAACAAGATGCTTATTAACTCGTTTACAAATTTACAAATGTTTTTATCTCGGTGAGTGTGTAAGTAATGGGCTCCTTGCTCCTTCAATCCGCTACTTTGTCTGAAGGCCCGCCCCTTTCGACCGATTTAGTCCTCCGCCCCTCTTCTCTAATGATGCGGCCATCTGTCCTCTGGTAGCTCATGAAATTAGGCACGAATGTCCGGCGAAGGTCGGAAAAGTGGGCGGGGGCCACAGGTAGGCCTCGGCCTAATGCCAGGTGATTTGTTAGACTCCCTTCCTTCCGCTTTCCCCTTCCCTTTGTGACCTTTGTCCCCCTGGAGCTTGTTTAGCCCCGTGCTGCTAAGGCATTCACCTGAAAAATTCCACAATGCCAGGGACACGACCCCAATGGCCATCTCCGGTTTTTCGGGGCCACCGGACTGGTGCCTCTTCCTCCCCCCAAAAACCAAACCCAGACAAATTTGCATGCCATTTGTCGTGAATTTCATTTAAGATTTATTTAAATTTCTTCCCTGCGTGCGAACTTTTGGCCGCATCATTTTCACATCTTTTAAAGGTTTTCCATCCCCACACCCACTTCGGTGTTTTTGTTTTGTTTTACGGCGTTGATATGATAATTTGCTTACTCGCCTGCTCGGCTAACCGTTTTTGTTGCTTTTTCTGCCGTCTGGCTAATGCTGCGGTCTGTTTTGGCCAACAAGGCACAGTGTTTCGAAATTTACATAAATATTCAAGTAGGTAAATTTAAAAATAATACGCGCTTGACTAAGTTTCGGTTAACACATATTCTTGCCTAGATAAGAAACTAAAGCTGTATTTGGTTAGTTTTTAATAATATTTTTAAGTAGGGGAAGTACTTTTAAGAAGCAGTTCTCCAAAACGTATTATAGCATTCTTTTAGGCCTGGGTAATTATTATATCCCTTAAAATTTACAGAGCATTGAATAAATAGTAAATATTATTTTAATAAAGTTTGCAATTAATATATGAGGTATAATTAAATTTTCATTTTTTTAAATAATTATTATATCCCTTACAATTTACACAGCATTAAATAGATAGTAAATATTACTTTAATATAGTTTGCAATTATTATGAGGTATATTTAAATATTCAATTTTTAAAATATTGAAATGGCTTGTACAATTAAGCTTTAAATATATTTATTTTCAGTATATTTCGTTTAATTAAATGTATATTTTTATTTAAGTACATTTATCTTAAAAGACAAAATTGCCCTTTAAGTTCTATTAATTCGGTTGCATTTCCTTAAATTTATCTCTGGTTTTTTACACCGCCACCCGAAAGTAGGAAACATTTTGCCGTGCGACATAGATGAATCGAAATAAATTTAATGCTAATGCCGAGTCGAGAGCAGCTTTTCCCAGGAGACAATATAAAAAAAGCAGAGGAAGTACAAACTGCAAACAGCTTATTTTGCATTTGAGTAATGTGCGTTAAATTATTTGAGTGTGTAGGCCACATCGCAGTGTGTGTGTGTGTAATTAATGTGGTTGTCTGTCTGGCTTCCCAGGACCTCCTAAAGGACCTCCCCCCCCATTCGCCTTCGGTTACACTTTATTTCGAATTATTTGCACATTTGCCGCCTTGCCAGAAAAAGCGAAGCGCCAACGCAAACACAAACACCGACATTATTTTCACATCATTTAATTTAATGCATGGCCTGGATGGGGTGGCGCATTAAAATATGGCCCGGCTTCTTGTTTGCCTTTGTTTAACATTTTATTTCACTTGTTGTTGGCTGTTCACCTTGTGACCCCTGACCCCCCTCCTCCCCCTTAACAGCTAATAAATGCCGAAGCAACGCGACGAACAAGGCACTAAAAATTTGTACACAACAAGCTCGATGACAGGGGCTGGAAAACACCCCGGAAGAGGGGGCTAAAACAGTTTTGAAAACTGTAATTATTTTAAGGGATTCTTTATGCTAAACAGCAATGCCAGCCAACCTCGGTTCCCCCGAGAAGGCCAAATTGAAACGGCAGCCAAGGAGGGTGGCCAAAAAGCCCAGCACAGGGGCGTCGATTCCGAAGGGGGGGCTGTGTGGGTGTGCGGTCTGTCAGGTGCAAAGTGCCAACGGCCTAGCAATGAATAATTACATTTTAATAGAGTGTCCAGGGGAAGTGTTTTAAAAACACAGCGCCCAAAAAAAAAGAAAACCAAAAACAGAGGGGGGGGGGGGAAATACCATATATATGTAGGTATAGATGGTGGAAATTTAAGGCTGGCCACTTTAAGTGATGGCTAACCTAACGCCTTCTGCATACGCATTTATATAACTTCCCACATGTGCGCTATCTCTTTCATTCCGTCGGCGACATAATAAAATTTTAATACAATTTTCGTAGCACAGATTTGGGCGCCATAAAGCGGCAGCGCATAATGAGTGGCTTCCCCGCCACGCCCCTGGAAAAAGAGGGTCCTTTGTAGTCATAGCCCCCCATCCCTGGAAAATCCCCACTTTCACCTGTCCCAACTGGCAAATCATTTTACGGTTATGGGGTCGCGTCGACTGGCCGCATTTGAATAACCATAAAACACTTTGTACAGGGGCGCAGGGGGTCTCAAAAGGGGGTTGGGGGTTGGGGGTTCTGAACAGGTAGTCAGCATCAGGTGCGAATGGCCACCAAATCCAATGAATGTCAATGATGTCGATGTCGTTCGCACAAATGGCAGACGATGCGAATTTATGCCGCACATAATACAATTTTCCCACACACACACACACAGGCGAGCACACACCTCCATATACATATACATACACATATACATATATATTTATAAATATGCGTGCTTGTTTGTTTCGGCCACCAAATTGTGTATTTGCCTACGGCTTTATGCCGGCGTTATCCCCGCCAAGATAAGCTCCATTATCGGCCAAAAGGCCTTTGTGTAATGCCCGCTCTGTGTCGCCATCTCCCTCTAATGCCGGACATCTATCTCCCTCCCTCTCGCTCTCCCTCTCTGTCCTGCATGCGTGTATATGTATGTGTATGTCCTGGCAGATGGGATTTGCGGAGTGCAGCGCAGCCATTTCGATATCCACTTGGGGGATTCCCCGGCTAAGCCCGAAAAAGCAGCAAACATTTTCAGCCCGACATCATGGCCATATGGAATAACAGAAATGCTGCACGTTCGATGTTTTAAGAGCCTTAAACACGGGAAATACGGGGCAGTCAAAGTAAAAATGTGGATATAACAAATAGCCATCGTTAATCTACTCTATCTGATGTCTGAAGATAAGATAATATAAGTAATTAGGTATAGGAAAGATAGATATTTGTTATCATTTAGTTAACTTCTACATACATTTTATGTTATCTAGAAAATATAAAAAATAAAAATATCTTTTTAATAAGATAATGGTTAATAGTTTTTACCTTCAACTTGTCACTTTTGCTATGAACTATTTTAAAAAGTACACAAATATTTGAACATACATTTTATGTTATCTAGAATAGTTATAAAATAAAAGTATCTTTTTAATAAGATAATGGTTAATAATTTTCACCTTCAACTTTTTACCTTTGCTATGAACTATTTTAAAAAGTACTCAAATACATTTCCAGTGTAATTCAAATATTATTTGCTAAGCTCATGTAACAAGTAATGGGGAATACGATAAAATAAGTACTTGTTTTCCAATACCTATTACTTACCACTTTTTAATCTATTACTAAAAAATAAATTACTAAAAATATTGGGTTTTTATCTACCTATGGTTATACAAATATAAATATTTAGCAATTTCCAGCCTCAAAGGTTTTACCTCTCTTATTCGTTAGCCGTAACCATTAATTTTTTGCCCACTCCTTAGCAAATACCAATAAATGAATACGCAAAAACCGGGGCGACAAAACGGGAAGGCCAAAAAAAATGTACATTAAACGGCGACCGAACACACAAATAAAATAATTATGCGTTTTGCAGGCCTCAATGGCTTGCCCTGCTGATTGTCGCCACCCCCTGGAAAATGGGGGTGGCATCTCCACCCCATCACCAAAAATCAACCCACTTTCACCTGAGCGGCTCAAAAAGTTACGAAAGTCTTGGCCGGCCACAGAAATCAAACTCATGAATAAACAAAAACCGGAAAAGCCAAGGAGAAAGTTATTAGTTTGCCCCACCAGAACGAGATGGGGTGGGGTGCGGATGCGGATGTGGATGGGGATCCTTCGGAGCCATTGGATCCCTGGGATACTTGGGATCCTTTGGCTGGGGGCCACCGGCTCCTCGGCTCCTCGGCTCCTCGACTCGCTCAAGTGTTGCACAAACAAGGGGCGGCCGAAATTAAATGAAAGCCACTGGAAAAGGGTTGGGCGGCGGTCGAGATGAAAGCGAGACAGATTCAAATGAAAATATTCTAATTTTTCTTTATTTTTTTTTGCGTTGCCAAATTTTGGGAGTGAAATTGAAATTGTGGCAGGCAGCGACGACGAATTAATTGAAAATATTTTACATTTTCCCGCCGGCCCGGTGAAGTATGCAACACTTCTCCAACTCCTTTGGCTGCCTTAAAATGTATTTTACGTCCTCTGATTACAACTCACCATCGCTAGAATATCAGCGGTCTTTGAAATTTCTTTAAATACTTTTTGTCTTCTTATAAGGAAATCTCTACACAAGAAAAGTATTGAGGCTCTGGAAATATCTAAAGCGCATTTTGGGTTATTATCAAAAAATAATATAGTTAAAGGTATGTTTGTACTCTACAAATTTCGTCTTATTAGAAGGACTTTAAATTTTTTTTAAAGGGTTTGAATGAGTTTTCAAAGATTGAATGAATAATTTATGCAGTTTAAACATTTAAGCTTCAACTTACTATATTTTCTAATATTTTCTATATTTTTATTGATTGAAAAAGACTTAAATTTAATTTTCTAAGAAAATCCCTTAGTCTTGATGGGTAACCTCAGGTCTTCTTGCCATTTCCCATCGCTTTGCCTTCGATCCCGGGCAGCCGCAAGCCGCCAAAAAGGAGGAGATCCCTCAGAACGGCAACTGCTCCTCCAGGAGGCCCGATGCTGAGGCCAAATTCTTAGCATTTCCCCAAAATGCGCTTTGATTGCGAATTTGGATCGGAGGCGGCTGCCTGGGCATTCCGCACCGCCCACTAAACACAAAGGCGGGGCAATGGATGGAGCACATTTATTGGTTAATTGGCATTTCAATCATTTTGATTACGGCATTCGGATTACGGCCCAGATCTTCTTCTGGCCCTTACTTTGGGTTTAATTTCTCTAAGCTGCACTTCAGGTGGGGGGGAAACCGGGCAGGCACAATGGCGAGATTAAAAATTGCAAATGCCCAAAAGCGGGACAACAGACGAGAAGCGAAAAAGTGTCACGAGAAAGCGCCCCAGGAAAACTCAAACAAACACCATGCATTTGCGAATACCCTTCAAGGATATTCCCAAAGCATTTTACAAGTTGCCATAAGAACTCATGGCATATTCCTGGGCATAGAGTAGGAAAATGCCGTCATTTCTGGTGGCTGAAATCAAATTAAAATGCTGCAAAGAGCGGAAAATTATAACAAACAGTGGAGACGGGTGGGCGGGAAAATGGGAAATGGAAAAATGGCTGGGGGCCACAAGGGAAATTGTTGCAGTGCAGATAGAAAGAAAACATGGAACACACTCATACGCTGACAGGCCGCTGTTGGCAGCGCATTATGAAAGAATTTCACAAAAAAAAAAGGGGAAAATCAGGAAAAAAGAACCGAAGGCAGGACAAAAAAGTCCTGGCCCAAAGGAGCAGGGAAAAGGGGAGAAAGGGGAGAAAGGGGAACAGGAGCCGCAGGCTCATTGACAACATCTTGCAAACGGATTAAGAGCAAAAACTCATTAAAATTATGTTGGCCATGCATTAAATGCAATTCAATGCAGGCGGACTCGTTCCCGTTCCCGTTTTCTGCCGATCCTCCAGCTGCTCCTGCGGTCCTTTATCCTTCGTCCTGCCTGCGGCTGCCAGCACACTTAATGCGGCCTTTGTTGGGCGTTAAATACAGTTTTGGGCAATGGCCCTGGAAAATTGAGGAAATGCCCAAAAATGGTCAGGTAAAAATGGTAAAAATGGCCGTCGGAGAAGGTAATGCCCCATGTGAAGAGCTGCCAAGAAAAGGATGCTTAAGGGCTCACTTTAACCTCCAAATGAGCTTGTTCTTCAGTTTCGAACAAGCCTGGTGGTACACTGACAGAAAATATAAGAAAAATGTATTAATTTTTTGTCAATTCAAATATAAAGCCATCAAATAATAGAGCCTAAAGTAAATATTTATTTATTGTCTAGTTACAAGGCACTTTAAAATTACCAATAAGATGTTTAAAGTATGTACCTCGACTTACATATTTTCAAATAAAATCATGCAATTCAAATTTTTAATGCGAAATTTGAAATACAATATGCAGATATATTTATTTTTAGCTCTCCATTTTTTAAATATTTTTTTTAAGGCAAAGCTAAAAGTACTGAACAAATGTTTATAACAATATCATGTTCCGCTCTTCTTGTTCGCTTATTCACATTTAGTTTCCTTTTGTATTTATATTTACTTATGCTTTTAAAAAGGAAAGATGGCTGGTTAATAAATAAAAAATCATGCTACAAATAATAACCTAAAAGCAAGAGACAGCTCAAATATTAAATGACAATATATACAAATAATTCAATATAAGTCCCCTAAAAAGACCATTTTATTCAATGAATTCCTCGAAAGGCTTTTAATAATACCAAATACAGTTGTAAAAACAAAAGCATAAGTCCAGTTTTATGAGCATCTTGTAAATGCGGCTGGGTAAATAAAATCATCGAGTCTGTGGATCACCGACGCAGTTTTAAAGCGAAATCAATATCAATGCCATAGACTCGGCAATCATCGATGGTCCAACCGACCGCAAATCCCTTAACACATTTGTCAACACTTCGTCATTGTCAGAGGGACCAGCTTTCTGGGCAAACATTTAATACACTCCACTGGACGGGACTCCTGGTGCTGGCCCCTTTTAACCCGAAAACTGGGACACGAGGCCCCTTGAGGAGCCAAAACAAATCAACGGCGATGAGCACAAATGGCAGCAGCCATAACAACTCTATCAAGCTTATTTCGATGGCCAAACAACACACTCATTCCACACAAACAAATGGGGCAAGTGGTAAGGGGGAGCGCCCCCTGAACAAACCCAAGCCCCAGAAGGACATGGGACACAGGACAAAGGACAAAGGACAGTTTGGCATTTTGACAAACTGTGTCAATAGCATTTTTATTTGTGTCCAATTTGTTGGTTGGGACAAACATTGGGAAGCTCTCGCATGGCGATGTCCTCTCCTCGAGGGTCGTGAGCCATGAAGAATTATAGAAAACATTTAATAACTCTTTTCAGAAAATTAAATATGAAAATTTAATTTTATTACAAAATGTTTTGCATTAGTATTAAAAAATTGGCTGCTCTACATTTCATATTTTAACTGGACTTACATTTTTTTTAATATCACAAAGGGTATTTTACTTGATAAGTCTAAAGGTTACAAAAAATGTTAGGGCTGCTTATTTATGCTGCTCTAAAATAAGGTCTTCCGCCATTTTCTGGAACTTTTAAATATTTTGGGATAACAGACTTCTTGTAACATCTTGTTAAAAATAAAATAATATTTTAAGAAACTTAGGCTCCTGTTTTCCAAATAAATTTAGTTTTTTCAAAACTTTGATAAATTTAAAAATTACCAAAATGCTTAAGCAAGGTTTTTTTTGTTTTTAAAATATCTGGATCAATTTAAAAATAAAAAAAAAGGTCGCTAAACTTAAGTTCTTTTATAACAAAATTAAGTTTTTTGTTATTAGGGCAGGAAATAAATGCTTTTTCTCAGAAGGTTATCGATAAATTATTTATATCCGATATATAATCATCGAAGCGTTGCCCATCTCTAGATTCACCAACTCATTGTCCCGTATCTTGAACTGTGTCCTGCCAGTTTTCAAAGCCATTTACAGCGTTTAAAGTTAACAAGCGAACAAATAACAAAAAGTCAACAACATTCACATGGAGCAACTGCCACGCCCCCTTCCCAAACGCCCTCGAAGGACCCACACCCACCGCCCACCGCCCACCGCAAGTGTCAAAAATGTGTCGTCTTGTCCCCAGAAGGATCATCGTTTCAATTTGTAAAGGTTCATTGCTGTCGAGGACTTTATTTGAATTGCTGGCTGAGACGTTGACCTGCCAGCGACCTTCAACCGCCCCCTTTTCGCAACCCATTCGAGCAGCAATACAATCAAAGATACAAGAGGAGTCGCCCGAGGAACTCTCCGTCCACATCCTGTTTAATGTCCATTTCTTACGGTTTGTTAAGTTCTTCAAATGTGTCGGTCCTTGGCCCAGAATCGCTTTGTCTTCGACTGCAAATACGGGCGTTATTCTTTTCCGTTTTCCGTTTTCCACAAATGAATATTAATTCAAAGCTCGAAAAAAGGCGAGCTAACTGGAATTAATTGCCAAAGAGACAATGGCCATAGTTTATATACCAATCTGTATATATATATCCCATATCTGGGTGGAGTGATGGCGAATGCAGCTGAAATCCATTGCCAATTCGATGTCGGTCTGCCCTTTCTTCGTCTCTCACTTGAGTTCAAGATAATGCAGCATTGTAGGTATGGACTTAGCCGGAATTTGTGCACTTCTTGGGCTTCTGCTCCTGGCCAATTTTCATCCGACCAACTACTGACATTGTTCTCGCCCGGAAAAGAAGCGAGAAACTTAATTGAAATTAATTAACCCGCCAATGGTGACCTAAGGAAAACTCAGGCCCCAGGCAGACGTCACTCAGAAATATAGGCAGAGGGGGGTTAATGCGGCAGGCAGGAGGGGTTAAGGCGGTACACTGGGAGAAGGGGAATTGCCAATGATATTTTTTGGGTTTATTTTATGGAGGTTACTTAGGGTTATAAAAAAAACTATAAGGCCAACAATCTCTAGTTCAAAAACTGTATTAAAAATTACTAAAATTAAAAAAAAGAAATTGTTAAAGTATTTAAATATGTAATATAAGAATATATACAAATATTAATGAAATGTACAACACTAATGGTAATATTATTAAACTATGGTTTTCTTATACCATAGTTTAATAATATTACCAGTTATTTCTTTCTCTCATGTTTTAAATTGTTCTCTTATTTGTCCAGACTTATAAATAAATAAGAATAAAAATACCAGGTAGATTTCTAAATATATTCTAAATAAAGTTTCCAGACATTTAAAAATCTGAGCATATTTTCTCGCAGTGCAGAGAATGAGAGTTGGCCTTGCTCTTCGGGGGAAATATGGCAGAAGGAGTCGATCTTGGCCCAAAGTCTGGTCCGCTGGCCCTTATTTACTTATTTACCCCTCGAAATGGCAGGCAACCAGGCGGCAACCTCATATCATTTACAGTCAGTTTATTTAAGCGTTTGGCGTTTGCCAGGACCCAGGATGCCATATTTTGTCCTCAGTCCGCTCGTCCTTCGCCTTCCAAAAGGACCTGAAGGAGTCGAGAAGCACTCCTTTGCTGATTTGTTGTCGATACTCGTCGCTCGGCTTTTGCCTAGTCCATTTGATGCTGCCTGCGATGGCAAACGATAAATTCTCATCACGTTCGCAAAATATTTTTCTATCACCTATAAAACATTTGAGGCAGCCTTGCGGCAGAAAAACTTTCCCTGCTCCTTGGACAATGGATCCTGGCTGCCATGCCACATCCTCCGTGCTGCTACATGCAGCATTCCCCAACATGAATGTTTATTTATTTGATTTTTCCCGCACTCCGCTCGTCTTGTTGCATTTTGTTCTTGCCATTGTTGGTTTTTGGTGTCTTGTGCTCGGGCGAGCCTGCATAATGCTGCCATCCAGCCATCCAGCCAACCAGCTACCAACAAACAGCCCCGGGCCAGCAGCAGCAACACCGACAGCAGCAACACCAACAGCAGCAACACCAACAGCAGCAACAGCTACAACAGCAACATCCAGCAGACACAGACAGTGTGGCACATTAGCCCAAGTTCGCTTGGCAAGTTGTTCTTTGCTCGTGGAACTTTTGGATTTGGATTGCAATTGCTATTGACTGTGGGTGTGTGTGCGAGAAAGGGGGCGGGAAAGTGTGTGGAGGCGTGGCTGGATAAATGGGAACATGAATCCCTGTTTGGCTAGAAAAAATCACAAGGAAATTATATTCTACTTGGGGGTAGCGTATCTAAATAGCAATAAAATTTACTTAAATGATTAATAAAATAAACATTTCTTATTATATTAATTATTAACAAAATTAACATTTCTTATTATATTAATTATTAAAAAAATTAAAAATTTTTAAAAAACATTTTTTATTGTATTAGGCTGCATAAATATTTGATGCAAAGTAATTCTAAAATATTTCCACATTAAGAAAAGTATTTATATTTATCACACAAAAATTATAGTTTACTTCAGGTAGTTACACATTTACAGAAAAATAAAATATATAATTCAATTCGTGAAGAAAAATATGCAGTTTCTTCCTATTAATAATTACAACTAATAAATCAAATATTTGTTGCTTAGCCTGTTTATCTTATTTAAAATAAAAATGTATTTAATAAAAATGTGAAATAAAACAATGAATGTTAATTCTGTTAAAAGTAATCTGTTCCGTAGAACAATTATTTGGAAAATAGAAAATGTCCAGATTTCTAAAGGCAATTGGCCATACTTGTAAGCTACATAAAATGAGTTATTTAGTTTACAAATTGCATTGTTGGTAAATATAAAAATACTTATAGTTTTTTAACTAGACTTTAGACTTTAGCTACTTTTAAGCCATACAATTCCGCAACTCCACACTCGATGGCTGAGCTCTAAGTTGCCTGAACTGTGGAAGCGATTTTGCCTGGCGGCCATTTCCACTTCCACTTCCGATCTGCAGCCATTTGAAGCAATTTTCGCTTCCGTTACCCAAATGCAATTGTCCTGCGTAAGTGCCACAAACACACACAAGCAGCCACACACTCGCACACATTTTGGCCGTGTTAAGTTGTTGGCCAAGTTTAAGTAAAATAGAAAGCGAAAGAGACGCCACAGAAAAATAGCCGGGGAAAAAAAAGAAAAGCAAGCGGCAGATGTGAAAACTTGCTTTGTTTGCCATACAATTGTTGTTGTTCCACTGCTCTCAACTTTTCCCGCCATCATCATATATAACTTTACCGTTATTTACACTTTAAGATGGTTGACAATTTTATTTGTCTGATTTCCAGGGCCAAAAGGAAAAATAAAGCACACAAAAATGTAAATAGAATTAAGAGGCTGGCAAAGTTTGCAGCGAAAACGCTAATTAAGTTGAACTTTTCCCATTTAGTGCAGCGGGTAAAATCAGTAGAAACGAGAAAAAAATGAAGCAGGAAGGTGTGCGACTGCATATGATTTATGTCAGACAGTTTTCTAAGCAAATATGTGAAAAGTTTTCGAGTTGCCTGATTTTTTGGGGGGAAAGGCAAGCCATGTCATCAGCAACGGTGATGAGCCGGCGAACGTTGCGTATACGTAATGTGGAAGTGGAGATATTGCGTATACGCAGTGTGAAAAATATATTTTATATGAAAAATAGGTCTATGTAATAAGGCCCAGTGCAATAAAGCATATTTGACTTAGTCTTGTAAGTCTAAAAAATAAATACCATGCCTTTTTAAATTATACACCGAATGGGCTTTAGTTCACTGGGCCTTATTTCAATGGACGCTTATTTATCTTATATCAAATATATAGTTTACATTGTTATTTAACACTTGCTGACTTGAAGCCCTATTTAACTCAAAAGATTAGATCTCTTAAGCCCAGTGTTTATATTGTCACCTCATCGGATCTTAAGTTGATTTCCCTTCTCGAGCACATTGTTGTCGTGTCACGCACTCAATTCCAGCACACTTCACCGGAAGAGCAGCAGAGCAGCCTGAGGTGATGAAAAATCGGGGGAAAATCAGGGGCAGGAAAAGCGATGAAAGGCCGGCGGGGGTGAGAGGGGGGAAAACATGGACAGGTGCAGTGACAAGGTGCGAAGAAGACTTTGCTTTGCGTGCGAGTTCTTTGCATGCGGCGCTTAAATTAATTTGCACAAGCTTCGCTTTAGTTCGTGGAAAATATGTAAGCCCAGGTGAAAGAGACGGGGCTACGGATAAGACAGGGACGGGTAGATAGAACTGTCAACAGCAAAGTTGTTGCCAAAACAACCAAGAAACAACAAGCGGCACAACTTTTTGCCAAACCAAAAATATTTGCCATCCCCTCCAGGGAAAACTATTATACCAAACGTTGTTGTTGTTTGTGTTGTTTTTGTATGCGTTTGTTAATGATACACTTTCAAAAAGTGGTGAAAGTGGAGAAAGGGGAGAGGGGGTTCGCTGGAGGTGTTTGCCTTGGCAGCTCTTTTCCGTCCGTCATATCCAAAAATTTAATTGGCTAGGGAAAATTTTGCAGCTGAAATGAAGAGCCAAAGTTTGAAAAGTAAATGACAAAGAATGCGTTAAAGGATATGAGTAAGAAATGAGGGGAATATGAAAATGTTGTTTAAGTTGTGGAATTTATTTTGATCTTAAATAAGGAACTTAGCTATTATATGTTACTCTTTAGTGAACTCTTATCTTCTTTAACTTTAATATATATTATTTATTTAATATTAGTTATTATAACCTTTTTTATCCTATTTTCTTTATATTTTTCCGACAAATGGTAAGTTGAAAGATATGTGTTAGTAATTAGGGGGTAAGAAAATATTACTTGAACTGTGCATTTAAAAAATGTTTTAAATATGGTATTAATTTATCAAATATTACTTTTACATGATTTTATATCTTTCATCAAATTTTTCTTACATTTTTCCGTTAAAGGATAAGTTTAAGGATATTTGTCATAAATGAGGAGAGTGTAAAAATATTACTTTAAATTGTTCACTTAATATAAGTTTTAAATATGGTCTTTTTTTATTCCAAATTATTCTTTAATGAATTTATATATACTATAATGTATATATATTAATTTATTTCTTATTATTTAATACTACCTTTTTCCTCATTTTTTTATATTTTTCCCATTTTTCCCATCATCATTATCTGCCGACGAATGGCCCTCGCATTTGTCGCATTCAAATCACTTTTAACATAATTCGGCAATAAAAATTCATTGAATTATTTTTTGATTGCTTTATGACCGAAACTGGCGGCGTGGGCAAAGGACGCAGGACATCCGGTCCTAATGTGAGTGTGTGTGGGTGTGCGGCATGTTTATGTTATTAGACAAAGTTGAGGCGCCAACGAGGCCGGAAAAATGTCAATTTAAGACAAGGAATTGATATGCGCAGAACATAGGGCCGAGAAAAAGAAGAGGGAGAAAAGGCTGCTGCCAGATTAGGCAATGTCCTGCCAGCCGTCGGGGTGAAATAATACAGGATCCCGGGCCATGTCCTTCGACCCCAAAGTGGCATATGCCCACTCCCCACCTGCCCCATTAACAGTTCCGGCCTCCCTTCCGGTGTCCTTTTTATTTTGTTATTTATGCCATCAATAAAATTCACAGGCGTAAACGTTTCCAATTTTTTTTCTTTTCCTGCCAGGTGATTTTCCCCTGCCTTACCACTTTCTCCACTCTTTTCATGCGCCCTTGAACACACTCAGCTTGGCTAAATTATGCCGTGCCAAAAAGTCTGTTTATGGCATTAAATTTCTCACAGCTCTTTGCTCGATTTGATTAGAAATCGTTTGGCAATTTACATGAATGATATGGTAACAGGGGCTCACATACAGTGGGGATTGTCAATCAGGTCGGATCAATAAAATGTTATGTATTTGCGATTTCAACTCCAAAAATGACGAGATTACTTTGCCCTTTTTATTATTAGAAAATACCTTGAAAATTTTGAAATCAATGTGTCCAAGTTCAAAGAATTGTTAAAAAAAAGAGGAAGGGTTATAGATCTTAAGATATTTAAACGTTTTCACAGGCCAAACAAAGAAGAGTGCTTAAAACATTTTTATATTTTTATTAAATCCAATGATATTTAGAATAAATTTGTATTAAAAATTATATTAAATTAATATTATAATTATATTTATATTAAATTCGTATTATATTTAAATTACATTTATAATATACTTACTTATAAGTAAAAGCATGTTGGGTCTTATAATTTGTAGAAAATTATATTCGGATAAATAGTTTTTAATATTTTATTATTACTACTGGATTTTATATCTCTATGATATTTAAAATATATTTTGATTTTATTTCTATTATACATGTATTAAATTCATATACTATAATATTTATAATGTACTTTATAAGTAATTTTTACAAAATAATATACGGCTAAATGGAAAGTCAACAAGTATGCAACCTAATAAATGTATGCCCAAACAAATTAAACAAGTGGGTGTATATTAATTGCAAGCCCCAATACTTTTCCCACGGGAAGAGCTTACTGTCCTTCAGCCCACGGCCAACTCAATTAGTTTTGGGCCCGAATTTGTTGTGCACCCCCACTGCCACGCCCCCGACATCGCCGCCCCCACTCCCACTCCTCGAGCTGTCAACTAAAAACTCATCTGCTGAATTATGCGAACATTTGCAAGGAGGCAATAAATCGTCCTTTCTTTAGGGCCAGCGATTCTTCTCTTCGTCTGATATCCGGCCACTCCCCCAACTTCCGGTTGCCGCCCCCGCAGGTGACTCTGTGGCCCACACACACACACACTCGTACGAGACCGAGACAACTGTCAACGGCAAGTCAACCGGCTGACAGGCACGCCCACCGCAGGAACCACCGCCCACCGCCCACCACCCACCGTATGAGGATGTGGGCGGTACCCAGATATATGGGCATACATATGGATATATGGATTCTGCGGTCGGCGGCGCATCGGTGGGTTCATCAAATCTCTGTAAGTGAAAATCCCCCCCAGCCCCTTTTCGAAATGGGGGGCGTGGCCAGCTGGCCTCGTATAATATTAATAAAGCAGAAATTGACAGATTCAGAATGACAAATTTGTCGTCGAGCCTGATAAATGATATGAAATCTCGAGGAGAGAAATATTGTGGAATGGCCAAAGAAAACAGAGGCTTTTTTTTTATTTTTGCCTCTTTTTTTTTGTGTGCCGAGAAGAGCAAGATAAATATTGATAGCATCTGCGGCGAGCAGTTAAAAAACGAACCGAAAAATGAAATGAAAATTTGTGGAGAGCAGGGCAAAAGATCCTGGGACATCCTTCGCGCCTTGAACGGCATGTAATGCGAAGCAATTTGGAATGCCGCCCCGCCCCGTTCCGAAAAGGAAGGCCCATCCCCATCCCCATCCCCCCTGCGCACCTGGACAGCTTGGCTAAGTGGTGTCCTGGCTGGAGTTCAGCTCCAGGTAAAGGTCCTTGGCTGCATGTTTGCATGTCAACCACGCTGCTGGGCGGTGGTTGGGTGGTTGGGTGGCCTTGCCTGGCGTCGAGTGGGTGGTGCAGTGGCCAAAAGAAGGTGCGGCATGTTGAACGCTTGCCAAGTGCAATTTCAAGATTTAACTGATAGTGTTCGTTAGTCAACGCCGCCCCTGGTTGGCGGAAAAGGGGTTGTGGGGCTCTGTCAAAAGGGAGCCAGGGAATAGCCGCAGAATTCCTTCTAGCTGGGTGTCAAGCCCAAAGACATTATATTCACCTTCTTGATTATATCAATGGAGCTTGGCACATATTTTATTTTATATATAGCTCTGGGAAATATTTTTAGTTTTTAATTTTACAATTTTTAAAATGTAATTACCATTTAAAACTCGAATTAAGCTAGGCTTTGTATAACCAGTAAATATTTTTCTAAATTCTTTTCTAGTCGTCTAGATTCCAAAATATATGATAAATAAAAAGTGTTAAAAAATATTTTAAAATTAAGGTAATCTTTTTACAAATAATTTTTGATATTTAAGAATGTAAAAATATATATGGTTATCAAATCTTATTTTCAGAATTAAATACATTTCGAATTTAGCTGAGCTTTATGCAACCTGAGAGAATTGAATATTGAACTATAAACTCCCTGCGGTATTTTTCCCCACCTGTATCCACTTGGATACACCTGATATATTACCCGATTTTCCCTAACCTTAACCCATTGTCGGCTGCTGACGCCTGTGCTCCTCGAAGCTGCATAATTTGTTCTATAATTTCACTTAGTCACCTGAACCAGCGTCAAAATCAGAGCCTCTTCCGCTTCCGGTTCGAGTTTGCTTCTTTGCATTTCAGCTTTCTTTTCTGGATTCTGTTTTTTTCTCTCCTGTTTTTGCATAGCCAAGTGCTGCTTTTCCTGGCTTTTTCGCCAGGATTCTTCGACGAGCTTCCTGTTTTTTTTCCCCTTTTTTTTTGGCCAGCCGCTCTTTGGCCACCGACTGCAATTTCAAGTGTTGGCTGGCTGACATCAATCTGGCCAAAAGGGGGGGAGTTTGGGCTGATGGCCGCATTGTTTGTCAGCCTAATGTCTGTTGTGGGTGGTGGCACAGGCACAGTGGGCGGGTGAGTGGAGGGACTCTGCCTCAAAAATACAATAAGATGAAGATGAAAGACACCTGGGGGAGCGAGAAAGAGACGAGACGAGACTGCTTCGTCATTTTGGCAAGGACTGCCGCTTTTCCCGCTTCCTGTTTCCCAATTCCAGTTTTCCCACAGCCCACCGACCGCCGACCACCATTTCCCCACCCCCTTTCAAGTGATTTTCCTTGCAGAAGGCGGCTGCATTGCGGTTTTTCTATGGCCAACTTAAAATTCAATTTGTTTGGCTGTGATTTAGTGTAATTTAAGCGCCCAACTGCCTGAAAGATATATGGGCACTTGAGACGAGAGAGCACTGCCATCGAAAGAGACGGCAATAGCCGGGGGGGAAAGAGACGGCTGGATGTGGGGACAAGGGAGACAGGGAGACATCACCTCAAAACCTCTAAAACAGGCTGAGGCGGTTTTGTGCGTGTGACAGTTCATTAGTATGCCAACGCCAAATGGCATTGGGAAAAGTGATTCCTGCAGCTTCTTCCACTGCATCTGCACCTGATTGAAGGACCCCCTGCCCCTGCAACATCTGAGGACCCTCCGAAAGACCCCCTCGAAGGACCCCCCCAAAGGACCCCCTTCATCTGCAGCTCTCGACGCCGTTTGTCAGCGGTTGACATGAATAAGTCATAGCCCAAAGTCGTCGTCTCGGAGTTGTCAATTCAGAAGGCAATCGCAGTGAGTGAAAGAGATGGGCATACCGAAAGCGAGAGGGAGATGGCAACACAAGGAGCGAAAGAGAGGGGTGGACAAGGAACTGGGACTATCGGTAAATCTAGCTTGAAATATGCTCACCCAGAAACAGATGCTCGTAATGGAAATTCTGTAGAGATTCTTCAAGACTCCCTGATTGTTTTTGATACCCTGAAAAAAAGAGGCATTTCCAATGGGTGTTCCTAAATGATTTTTAAGTGCACCTTACCATTTTGAAATTACGTATTATTAAATATATTTTCAACTAATAAATATAAAAGGAATGCAGCCTGTTCCAAAGTCTTTTAAATAGCTTGGTGAGCCTAAGTTATTACTCTGTTGTGAAGAGGTTACCCCGAACTGAATAAGTTTCGATTTTCAAAATGGTATATTACACTTTTAATTTATTTCCCTTTTGTGTCTATTTCATGATAAATAAAAATACATAAGTTAGTATATTCAAATGCAAGCACTTTAAAAATTTTTGAAAAATTACTCACACATTAAGAATTTAGTTCTTGGGAATACTTGATAAGCACAGTTCCAAAAGGCAATCGAAATTATCGGGTACATCGGTTAAGATACATAATTATCAGGTTTTGCAAAGTGGTGACCCCTTGATCAAAAACTTTTCGTATTAAAAGCCTGTTAAGAAATTCTCAATCAAACCTTGTAACTACATATAGGTATTTTTCAAATAACACGAACTTTGTAACTTAAAATTTGGAAAGGATCACCGAGGGGCCATCTGGTCCTGTCCTGTTGGTCCTCCTCATCGAGCTCATCATACTCGCTCACGTCGAATGACATGTGCAATATTTGTCTTTTCTTGCGCTGCCCAGAAATGGCAGCCAATACACTGGAGTTGTCAACTCATGCGCTCGCCTGCGCCTGCCAAGAGTAATGATGCACATGGACCCCCTTCTGGCAAGCCCCTGGAACCCCCCCCCCCCCCGTCGCAGTTGCAGCTGCTTTGTCAGCGGCTAAGTGCAAGTTAAAGCAAAAGTAATGGCTCCGCCAAAGGAGCAGAGGAAGAAAAATCGTTGCCAGCTTCCCTTGCCAGGGAAAAAATGGAAAAAATAAAAAAAAGGAAATAAAAGGAACCAGAATAGAGAAACAATTGCAATGCATCTTTCGAGAGGAGGGAGCACTGTACGAGTCAGTGCAGCAGAATGAATGGTCATTGCTTAAGTTCCCTCTGCTCCATTTGCCGCCTTTTTGCCCTGCCAGCGACTTGATTGCGCATACGCACAGTTGGCCGCACCGAAAACGCTGCTTGACTTTGAGCTGGGCGGCAAAAATGCCCCTGCATCTGAAATTAGATGAGCGAATCTCAAGATGGGCGATCAATCGTGTGGAATGAGGAGGGTCCTGGTTGCAAATTGAATTGATAGATGCAAAAATCGAGGAACAAAGGAGTTGCCGGCTCCATGGGTTAATCGGCAAACGGCAATTGGTGCAACCGCAAAGGCAAACTGCATCGGTGAGTGGGTGAGCACCCTGCTCAGGGCAGCTGCAAATTGGCAAAGCAAGTTGTAAGCACGAAAAATGAGGAGGAGCTGGAGCATCCGGGCCTGGAATGCCGAAAATTCAAGGCAAACAATGTGGAAATGGGTGAGATCAGACGTTTTTATCATTCAGTTTCCGTGGAATCTACAAAAGTACATGGGAAATGTCATTCAACATTTTATTAACGGTCTTAAAATGGAAAATTAAATCGGTTTTCATAACAAAGTTGAAAATCACCGTTCAAGGTGTTCAAAAGTATGCAACAATTTATCTTCAACCACTCGGTAAATTATTGACTATTCTGCAATTCTCATTAAATCTAGAAAAATCTTTATCGACAAGAAATTACGAATGAAATCACTAAAATTAAGTAAGCTTAAAATCATTATTAAAAAGCGTCTAAAAGTAGGCAACAATTAAGTTTTATTTAATTTAAAATGATTCAAATTGAGTACATTTAATTTAAGGCAATTAAACATTTTACTTACTTTCTTAAAATGAATAAGGAATATTATTTGTTGAAATGAATGAAAATGGTGTCTAAACGTATGCAATAATGTATTTTCAATCCATTAAAAATCATTTAAATTTGTTGCAAACAGTCGGAATTTCGCAGAGTGTGCCAAGCATTTTATTTTATTTTTCTGTGAGAGGGAAAATCCCCAGGCAGGTTCAAAAGTTCAGTGGCTTAACCCTTCGTTAACCGATCACTGGTTTATCACCTTATAATTGGTTTCATATCCTCCCCCCAATTTTGTTTCATAGGCAACAAAACATTTTGCAGCCTTTTTTTTGAATTTATTTTGAATTTTTGGCTGCGAGGGGAGGAAAACTCAAATGGAAATTTATGCAGTGCGCCATTTTTTGAAGTGTTTTGCTGTTTGCTGGATGGGAAACTTTTGCTCCTGCGGTTGTCGATGTCGATGGAGATGGCGAAGTCGATGTGGCTGCCTCGCCCCCTTAAGGATCTTGAGAACTGCAGCGTGAACTGAGTTGGGGCGAAATTTCTGGTTTCACGCTGACTGAATTTGATTGGAAATTTTCAATGCTGCCCTAGTACTACTACCACAGCGGACAGTGGAGTAGTGGCCCCCCTTGCTCCGAATTTTCCCCCCTCTAAGCAGCAAGCAAATGAAATGGAGATGGAGATGTTTGCTGGGTGTTCGTTGGTGTGTGTGTGTGTATCTGTGTGTGGAACTGCAACAGGAGCAAACTGAAACTCACAGCCGGCAACAGGAAACAAGCCAAAGAAAAGCATACTTCCGCAGGCAGCTCTTCTTCTTCGTCCCCCCTCGCTTTTCTCTACTTTTCCCCCTGCTTTTCCCACTTTTCCGCCCCGCAAATATGTCACGATAAACAACAACAACAACAACGGCAACTGAAACCGAGACTGCGAGCGAGGATTGCTGACTCGATATCCGGCTATACGGCTATACGGCTATATGGCTATATGGCTATGAGGCTGCACCACCCAACTCTGCACCACTGATGAGCGGGGGCAGCAGACAAAACCAATGGAAACTTGCATCCATCCACTGGCACTGCAGCTTTCCCAGCTTTCCTCCTCCTGGCACATCGACAACGGCACAACTTCATAGCTACACAGCTTCAGATACAGCTACAGCGACAAAAAGAGGAAAAGAAAGCAATTCAGGCGTGCCAGGATATTTAGACTTTAGTTTAGATAGTCCACAGTCCAAAGGAAATGGAGGTGGCACCACAGTGTTGAGAGGGTGGAACAAAATGAAATAAATATAAGAAATACATAATATAATTTACATACAAAGTATACAATTATATAAAAAATATGTGAAAAAAAAGCAATAATAAAAAATGTTCATATATCAAAATCTAATTTGGGGATTATATTTTTTGATTTTTTCAACTGAAATTCGAGGGAGTCTGAACAGCTTCTTTCGGACTTTTTTACATTATCACATGAAAACACTTTCGGAAATTCTAGAATTTTACAATTATAATCATAAAACCTTTCCCAATAACTTAAGAATCTTTTTTAACACATAATCTCCTAAAAGACTAGCAAACAATTACTCACTTACAATATATTTTCAAGTAAGTAAAATATATTACATTTATATTACTACTGAATTAAGTTTGAATATATATTCTTGTCAATTTTGAATGATTTGGTTGAAATCTACTCATCTTAATTCTAAATTTGATACATAATATGTATTTTGTACCTTAAAATCAAGTTTCTAAAAAAATAATGAATTCATATTCCATCACATAATGTTACAAAAATGATATGGATATTATTTCTAATGTGCATATTTTATTTACTTATTTCACCGACATGTTCCACCAATGTGCCGTCACCGGAGCAGGAAAAAGGAAAAAGGGGCCTGGGGAAAGGGGAGAAAGTAGAGAGAGTAGAAGGAAGTGGAGAGATGTATTGCCGGGCAACAGACTTGGCACAAATTGACAACTTCTGGCACTCGGAGATTGGGCGAGGGGGACTGGGGCGATAAGCAGAAAGTGCCGCCTAAAATACCAATTGGAAATTATTAATTTCAATCAAAACTTTCGACATCGCTGCTTATCTATGCGTGCTATCCACTGACCCACTGCCACAGCCCCGGTTTTTTGTTTTTCTTCTTCGTTTTTTGTTGCAGGGCAAGGGAAATCTGGGCAAAAAGTTTTTCGCTCTTACCATAATTCAGTGGCTGTAGCTGAGATATGGCCGAGGATGCCAGGAGGAGCCTTTGTCTTGGCCGGGATGCCAACATCATTTGTTAGCCCTCCAGTCGCCGGTCCATCAGTCAGTCACTCAGTCAGTCAGTCAGTCAATCGCTGCTGCAGGCAGTCAGTCAATCAGTTTAGTGCGTGAGCCAGCTACCAAGTCATCGATCAAAACTGCTTAAGGACCAGGCATTGACATTCAGTGGGGGTTCCAGATTTCGGATTCTGGATTCCACATCCCGCATCCCGCATCCCTGCTAATCCATTATCCCACTCCCGATCCATTGTGAGCTGAGACCCGGCATTAAACAATATTTTTCAGATATTTATACATATACATATATGATAAAGCAATTTCCCCGCCTTTGCCCCGGTGCGATGGGGCGTATGCGCAATGTGCACGTGCCCAGAACATTCGGGGGAAACTGCCTCTGTTCGTCGTGCTCATATGCAGATGCCATTTCCTTTGAGGGGATACTCTAGCCAAAGAGGTTAAACGATGCCGATCAGGGATATTTTAAAATCTTAGAAAACAAAAAACAAGTGTTTTGAAATCACAAGTGAAGCTGTCTAAAAGTAGGCAACAACATATATATTTTCCTAATTTCGAAGGATTTATTTCTTTTTTCACTGCATATTTTTAGTGATTTTAAAACGCCCTATTTATAAAGTTCACATAATATTTAATATTTTTATTTAATGTTCAATTTTGTAAAGGAGATTTTCCCCGTTTTTATTGTTTAATAAAAATCACTAGCTTAGAAATAATCTATAAATGCGCCCAAAAGTATGCATCATTTTCTTAATTCTCAATTTCAATACATTTACTTTATTTTTACTGCATACTCTTAGATACAAATCAAATAATATTTTACTTCTTATTTAATCTTAATATTTTAAAACAGCATCCTCAGTGCGATGTGCCCCAAAAAGGAGACTTCCCCCGTTTTCATTGTTGCCACTGCTGGTGCTCGTAGTTTTGTGCATCATTGACTTTATGCCAGGCTCAACTCTGGCCGCCCACCCACTCCCCTTAACCCCTTGACCCCCGGCCTTAACCCCTGGCCGCCTGCCTTTCAGCCAAGCAATGATCCCCGAAACGTCACGAAAAAAGCGCACAAAAATAAGGCAAGAGAGGCGAAACAAACAAATATAAGTTAGGCGACATGCAAAATACATAAACCTATATATATACCCGATGTCCTGGATATATATATCCTTTTATATACGTATTTTCCTGACTGCTGTCGCCAGCGTCGTCTGCGTCTGTTTCACGTAATTTTATTTGCAATTTTTGTGTGTTTTCCTTGCCGTCCATTTTCCCCGTATTCTTATTCCTTATGCAATTTTTATTTTGTCGTCGGATTTATGACAGAGCCAAGGCAACAACAACGACTGTAATTCCAAGTCGATATTTCCGTCGACTTTTGCAAATAAAAAATAAAACGCTGAAAAATTGCTGCGAAAATATAAATAATAATGCAACAAAAGAGTGAGAAGAAAACGATTAATTTCAATGCCAGGCCGGACATTTCAAATATGCTGCACATTTAATTAGAGCCAAAAAAAAAATGAGAGCAAACTGTAAAAAAGCGGAAAATTAACAGCCACAGACAGAACATTAATTAATCGATTTATGACAAACCCACAAAGGCAAGCGAATTAAAAATGTAATATTTTTATTACTCAAATTAGGGGAAGAGGCGGGATGTTAGGGTTTTACTAGTAAATAATGGACTGTGTGCAAAAATGATTAACCAAAGTCGCGGGCATTAAAAACCGACATTTATCAACTGAAATGCGGGGATTTAAATTCCTTTTCGGTTAGGTTTAAATAAAAAAGATATATATATGTCTGGCATTCCATTCAAGTCGCAGGGTTTATTTTCATCGTTTTTCCTCTCGCTATTTTCAAACCCATTGATTCAAAGGTTTTCACTGCCTCTGTTCCATAGGGTTTCGCGTTTCTTTTCTCAATTGTTGCTCGAGTTTCCTTTGTGGCTTTTCCTGTTAATTTTCCGCGGCATTTTTGTTTCATTTTTCATTTATCGCCGGTCATTGATTATCGTTTTCGCTGCTTTTATTTGTGTATTAAATTTATTTATGGTGCATTTTTTTTCGCCATTTCAGTTGGCTTTATTTCTGTGGCACGCAGCCATTTTGTAAATCATACTTAACGCGGGCTGCGAAAATCGGGAAATGCTGGGAAATGGGTTGGCTCCGGCGGGGAAAACTGTGGGAATTTGCTGCTGCTTGTTTATTTGGTGAGTGTTTAATTGGTTTAAATTACACACACGCACAAACACAGGCATTTTCCGCAGAAGTGCAAAATGAGTGAGTGAGAGGGCGTGAAATAAAAATAAAATTCAAATTGCGAGCGCGTGAAATCAACATTTTTAATTGTTTACTTCCCACTGATTACACGTTTAATAATAAAAATAAATAAAATTCATTGAATCGCCCCTCGCATTCCATTTCATTGTTAAATCATTGCTCATTGTCGTCCCTTTTTTGCCAATTCGGTATTTGCAGAATGCAGTATTTTTGTTACTTAATTATTGTTTGTTTGACCGGGCACGCCCCCCACGCCATGGAGCACTTGATTAAGGTGGTTTTAATTACAATTTCAAATATGTGCGCCAAACATTGGGATACATATACCTCTGCAAATAAATTGGTTTCTATGTGGGCCCAATTTTGCCTGGGGATAGTTACACAATGCAAAAGTCCGATTTATTTGGGCATTGTCTTGCTTTTGGCGAAATCGTACAACTACAACGTAATTTTTGTTACAAAGATATTCAATTGGACATGACATGATACCAAGGGTATGCCCCCATCGTACGTTTTAAATCATTGAATTACAGCCCTTATGATTTCATATTTTCCGACAAATTCCGATGCAAAAATGCAGCATACTCTCGGGCCAGCCAGGTAAATTGAGTAAATTAAATATGTGAAATGGAATACTCCCCGGGGAACATGAAGTGTATCCCCCCTGAAGTGCCCTTGATGGGTGTAAAAAACCCCATTGAGCAACCAATATCATCGCCGTTGACATTCAGTCAGCCACTCAACCCATTAGCAGGCCCAACCCAAATGGCCGAGCCCAACTTAAGCACCAAAAGCGGTGAAAATCCGCTGGTAAATCCCTCGAAATAATCTGACGGGATGGGGCAGCAAATTAAAACTAAATATGAGACCCGCCGAATCGGGTCTCTATCGTCTAGCTGTGTGTGTTTGACCTCCCTGGCCGCTGACATAAATTGATAAAGTCGCCCGATTGGCGATGCCATGGGTAAACATTTGAGAACCGAGCGACGGCGAGACCAAAATCGAAAATCAAACTCGAAAACGAAGGCAACACCGCCGCAGTGTGTGTTTATTTATTAAAATCAATTTTTACACAAATTAATAGAGCAAAGGCCAGGCGGCCGAAGTCGAGTTTACTTTGGCAATTTCGCGATTTATATGCGCGATATAATAATTTATTTCGCTTTTTGGGAACTTATCCTCCACCGAAAGGTAAAAATAAAAACAAACAGAGCCGCTGTCGCTTTAATGGGGCTGTATTTGTGGATATGGATGTACCCATAGCCATACATATATGTGGGTTTAATAATGCCCGACGCGTTGGCCTGATTGTATAATTGCTCGAGCGATTCCCGGTAACGATGACATCACTAGGGGGGCGTGGCGGGGGGCTAAAACAGGCTCTGGCAGAGGAAAAAACAAATTACAAAAACAGATACCTTACAACAATGACACACACTTAATCACTTAATAGCGAAAATCAAAAACGAGAGCAGATCAACTGAAATTTTTGCGGCTTAGCTCGATTTAATTGCGGATTTCAAAAGGAGATAACGAGCTATTCCAGCGAAATATTGGTTTATTGTGGTCTGAGGTAAATAAAATAAATTACAAATAAAATGACATAGCTTTTGTACGTATTTGAAGCTCTTAAACTAGATTAAAAAGGGATGAACTCAATTGATACAAAAGTTCTGTTGTATGTATTTTGAAATATGATTAATTTATTATTATTATACTAAACAAATACTAAGCGTTTCGTAAATAGTCTTGCTAAAGCTTAAAAGGAATAAACAAAATTAATGTCAAAGTTCTGTTGCATGTATTTTAAAACTATTAGACATACTGATTAATTTATTCAAAAATACTAACCATCCACTTGAAATGCTAGTACTGAGGTCTACGTAAATATACTTGCTAAAGCTAAAAAGCTTCAGATTCCAAGTGATCTTCAATAGGTGATTAACTAGAGAGCAACTTGTAAGATAATAAATGGCTCATCTTGAAGAAGTGAAGGTTATTTACACTTCGACGATAGATTTTTTTCATACAGCTGGAAATGTTTTAAAATTCAGCGGTCGTCTAGATCATTATCATTGATCACAATATGATTCTTGAGTCGCCCCTCGTTTCGCAGCTTTGCTCGGCTTGTTTTTATTTTTCCACACACATTTCTAATTTTGTTGGTTTTGCTTGCCAGTGTTCTCTATCGCAACGTACTCCCCTTGGGCCCCCCTTTTTGCTCCGATTTTACTTCCAAGCCGAGTTTTATTCTCGCTGCGTTCGCTTTGCCCTCGCTCTCCGTCCCCCTCTGCCTCTGCCGACCACCTTTAGCGGCCTCTCTCGTCTTCCCCAGTTTCGTATTCTCAGCGAGCTCACTTAAAGTTTGGATCACCTCGTCGAACCCACAGTTTCAGTCTTACGTTTAATGCGAGCACATCAAGTCAGTGGAGTCGTCCCATATTCCGTATTTTTTTCTGTGATCTGTGCTCCTCGGTGGCTGTGATAAAGCTTTTTGATAGCCTGAAACTGGAACTATTACTTCTTGATATACATTTTTAATATTCTTTTTGTTTCCTGGTATTTTTTTTAATACATCAAACCTTTAATATAAAAACAAGTATTACCAAGTTTTTGGGCTAAAAGAACTTTGGAAATAATAATTTTTTTATTGTGCCTATTAAAACCATAATATATTTATAAAGCATTAAGAAAAAATAATACAAATTTTGATAGAAAAATGTTTCAGTTTTCAAGAAAACTTAAGATTATATACCCATTTTTTGTGCCTATACCAAGTATTACATGTTTCTAAAGTATTAAGAAGGAAACAAACATAAATGTTGTTAGAAAATTGTTCAGCTCTCAAGAAAATTTAAGATCTCTTAAAAATTTATATTTTGTTATAGGCTTCTTGCAAAAAACCACGCCTGAAAAGACCAGATTCTTCTGGAAGTTTTCCATAATTTACAGCTTCATTTGCTTATATACCCATATACATTTTTATACCCGTTACTCGTAGAGTAAAAGGGTATACTAGATTCGTCGGAAAGTATGTAACAGGCAGAAGGAAGCGTTTCCGACCCCATAAAGTATATATATTCTTGATCAGGATCACTAGCCGAGTCGATCTAGCCATGTCCGTCTGTCCGTCTGTCCGTCTGTCCGTCTGTCCGTCTGTCCGTCTGTCCGTCTGTCCGTCTGTCCGGATGAACGCTGAGATCTCGGAAACTATGAGAGCTAGGCTATTGAGATTTGGCGAGCAGATTCCTGAGCTTCTTACGCAGCGCAAGTTTGTTTCAGTAGAGTGCCACGCCCACTCTAACGCCCACAAACCGCCCAAAACTGTGGCTCCTACAGTTTTGATGTTAGATAGAAAATTTTAACTGAAATGTATTAGTCTTGTCCATACCTATCGATTGACCCAAAAAAAAATTTTTCTACGCCCACTCTAACGCCCACAAACCTCCCAAGCAAAAAAAGCTATGACGTCAGAGCCAGACAGTGCGAAATGTTTTTACGCGTGTATGTGTGTGTATGTAAATAGTTGCCGGCCGAACTTAGCGGCAAAGAGAAAAGCACTGCCGGCGCTCAGAGAGAGCAAAGTGCGCGGCTAACTTATTCTATTGAACAATGAATTTGTCACGCCTACCCTAACGCACACAACGCTTAAATCTGTCTTCCGCCGGTAGGTGGCGCATTTAAATCTCGCTTTGCTGCTTGCATATCTCCATTTCCCTTTGGTCGCTTAAGCTGAGTAACGGGTATCTGATAGTCGAGGTACTCGACTATAGCGTTCTCCCTTGTTTTTATTTACAGCTATGAAGCTGTACGCCCTGTTCTCCCTTCTGGTGGGATCTCTGGCCATTGGTCAGATCTCCGCCGCCGGATCTCATCATCTACTTTGTTACTACGACGGCAACAGTTTCGTCCGCGAGGGTGAGTCCCAGTTCCACTTCCATTTGGCTGATAAGAATCGGGGTTATCGGCGGGCAGAAAATCTATATATACATACGAATATGAATATATAGTAAGACACATAAGAGAGATAGACACTTTTGGGGCTCAATTCAATTAGATGATTTTCACTTTTCATAGGCACATGCTAAAAGCATAAAACCGTGTACTTTTTCTGCGGCGCTGATAATTGGCAACGGGTCACAAGATCAGGGGATGGGGTGTTTTGCAACCAATTTGAGTAAATTGCATTTGGAGAGGAGAGCCCACACAAAACCCCCCAGACTTGGGCTAATTGAAATTGGCATCGGGTGTTCGACGAATGACTCACGTCCCGAGGTGCCACCTCCAAGGCGCTAATTGATGATGCAAACTTGGTTTTATTTAGCACTTCGTTTTGGAGCAAAAAACATATATTGTATATTTATTTTTGGGGAAAACAATAAAAATGCATTGTTTCCTGAATGTTTCCTGTCAAGTGAGGTTGTTTTTTACAACTTTTGAATGTGAAACACTAAGTACAGTTTCCGCAACTGCAAAATACATTTTTTTGGGCCTGTCCAAGCTGATCCTGGCTGATCAGAAGCCCACCCTTCATTTTTTTGCGGGGGAATAATAATATTTTAAAGTTTTGTGAATGTTTTGCGTCAAGCAAGTCCTATCTTTACTGCTTTTGAGTGTAAAACTTCTCCGTACAGCTTCCTTAATTTAAAATACATCTTCTCAGGCCTCTCCAAGCTGATCCTGACCGACCTGGAGCCCGCCCTGCAGTACTGCACCCACCTGGTCTACGGATATGCCGGCATCAATCCCTCGAGCAACAAGCTGGTCAGCAACAATGAGAAGCTGGACCTGGATCTGGGCAGCAGCCTGTTCCGCCAGGTGACTGGCCTGAAGCGCAAGTTCCCGGCCCTGAAGGTCCTGCTCAGCGTGGGCGGCGACAAGGACACCGTGGACCCCGAGAACAACAAGTATTTGACCCTGCTGGAGAGCAGCAATGCCCGGATTCCGTTCATCAACAGTGCCCACTCGCTGGTGAAGACCTACGGCTTCGACGGCCTCGATCTCGGCTGGCAGTTCCCCAAGAACAAGCCGAAGAAGGTGCACGGCAGCATCGGCAAGTTCTGGAAGGGATTCAAGAAGATCTTCAGCGGCGACCATGTGGTGGACGAGAAGGCCGAGGAGCACAAGGAGGCCTTCACCGCCCTGGTGCGCGAACTTAAGAACGCCTTCCGTCCCGACGGCTACATCCTGGGCCTCAGCGTCCTGCCCAATGTCAACTCCTCGCGTGAGTGCCAATTCTTCAAATTACAATTATGTTATGAGAAAATTACAAAGAAATCTACCTAAATTAGTCAGAGTTCTCTTATAATATTAATAATAATTTCAAGTCGCTCACTAATAACATGAATATTAAAGTTTGTGACTTTCTATAAATGAAGTCTAGTGATCATATATAATATTTAACTATAAGTAGGTCCCAATGCTTTCACATTAATGTATTCTTTTTAAATAATTACAATTATGTTATGAGAAAAATACAAGGAAATCTACCTAAAATAGTCAAAGTTCTCTTATAATACTGATAATAATTTCAATTTGCTTACTAATAACATGATTAATTAAATTTGTGACTTTCTATACATTTTCATGAAGTGAACATTAGTGATCATTTATAATTTTTAACTATAAGTATGTTCCAATGCTTTCACGTTAATGTATTCTTTTTAAACAATTTTTTTATTTATACAAAGACCAAAAACTACCAATTCAGTTAATCACATAAAATCGATTTAAAAAGTATTATTCTTTTTAAAAATTTTTTGATCTATACAAAGGTACCAAAAGAAAGTAATCTTACCTATTTCAATGAACACCCGTTTTTTGGTATATTGATTTCCAAAATTAAATCCATTTTTTTTTTTGTTTATACAATCTCATTAAAAACTATCTCATTTGCATTCCCCCATTCCGTATCAGTTTTCTTCGATGTTCCTGCGATCATCAACAACTTGGACTACGTGAACCTGCACACCTACGACTTCCAGACCCCCGAGCGCAACAACGAGGTGGCCGACTTCCCGGCGCCCATCTACGAGCTGAACGAGCGTAACCCCGAGTTAAATGTGAACTACCAGGTGAAGTTCTGGACGGGCAACCGTGCTCCGGCTGCCAAGATCAACGTGGCCCTGGCCACATACGGACGCGCCTGGAAGCTGACCAAGGACTCGGGCCTGACCGGACTGCCCCCAGTGGCGGAGGCGGACGGAGTGGCACCGGCCGGCACCCAGACCCAGATCGCCGGACTCCTCAGCTGGCCGGAGGTGTGCGCCAAGCTGCCCAACCCGGCCAACCAGCACCTGAAGGGCGCCGACGGACCGCTGCGCAAGGTGGGCGATCCCACCAAGCGATTCGGCAGCTACGCCTACCGCTCCGCCGACGACAGCGGCGAGAATGGGGTGTGGGTGGGCTACGAGGATCCCGACACGGCGGCCATCAAGGCCGAGTATGTGAAGCGCGAGGGACTCGGCGGCATCGCCGTCGTTGACCTCAGTTTCGACGATTTCCGCGGCGGCTGCACCGGCCACGACAAGTTCCCCATCCTGCGCTCCGTCAAGAGCAAGTTGTAGGGCCCAGGTCCTTTTGTCCTTCGGAGAGGAGGGAGTCCTTCCCCGCACACACACATGTTTATTCCCCTACTTTCCCACTGTTTTTTATCGCTGTAATGGACTCCACTCCTGTGTAATCGCTAAATGCTAACTAATATAACATTGACACCAAATAATTGCCTTTCTCTGGTTTCTGTTGGGGCTTATGGGGGATAAAAACCCTTAAAACTAAATAAATCATTTAATATTGGAGTCCTCTCATTTTAGCATGAAAGGGAAATGACAATCATTCACATTCAAATTCCAAACAATTATTTAACGAAAGCTAAAATTAATTGGGATCCAATACAATGAGCTAAATTACTCATTTTAAAGCCAATTTAATATTTTGACTTCACTGTTCATTTATTTGAAGCTCTATTCCAATTATGTATTCTGTAAACAATTATTTAAATTTAATTAAAATTAATTAAGATCAAAGCTCATTAGCCAAATAACTCACTTTAAAGCACATTTAATATATGTTTTCTGTTTATTAAGACCATGTGATGATTTTAGATAGATTGTGTACCCTATTTTTAGTAATTTTTATTCAAAACGTTTCCCATGAATTAATTGAACAAAATTCAATTCAACTACAATTTATTCCTTAAAAAAGCTTAGCAGTTAATTAACATTTTGTATATTGTATAATTTGATTGTAATAATGCACTGCACACGTTCATTTTATTTTTACAAGATAATTGAATTAGCTTAATGACCTGAAATGTAAAACAAAATTTAGTGGCGAAAACATAAATGAATACAAAATTTTCAGTACTTCATTTCTGTTTGTAAACTCATGCGCAGTCACATGTTCAGGCCAAAATCCTGGGCTTAAGATCTTTATAAACATCAATTGAGGTAGTAGTATTTGTTGGATTTTTACTATATCCATGTTTCTATTAAGTATTACAGTGCATCACCCACGATTTAAAACAGAATAACTAAAATCTAACTAAATCTAATAAATAACTATCAACATAAAACATTTTTAATGTTTGATAATACTATAATAACGTCAAACTAATGTAAATTTAAAATGAATGTAATTTACAAAAGGCCACGTCATTGATAATGTCTACTTAAAAATTATCCCTTTATAATTCCCAACTAGTTCTAGATTAAAATTCAAGACCTAGGAGCTATGATCAGAAAATATTTCAGTTGACCGGAAGTTGTTTGTGTGTTATCACTGGAGATAAATGGAGATATCATTATGCCGGAAATGGACTCCAGGATGCAGAGCATCGAGATCCTCTCCAGGTATGTACCCTACTTAGGTATTAGTAAATTCAATTAAATATTTTGCCTACACCTTAAGCTAAACTAAGTAATTTGTAACATATAAGAAATAAATATAGATTATGAAATTAAAAAAATATATATTACTATATTTTTGAATTTCTTGAATCATATTAATTGTAGAGTAAATAGCCCAAAATGATCATTGATCCCTTCAAAAAGCCCTTAAATGTTCATATAAATTCCGACATCAATCGTGATTGGCAAAGTAACCTTGTTTATTTAAGCCCACTTTCGGCACTCGATCGCATTACAGTGGGCACTCGCTGTGCGTGAATCGCCTGCTCATCGCACATTAACTGTAATTGAGTGCAACAACTTCCAATTACTTTCCCCCAATGGCAAATAAACTGATTAGAAGGCCGGCAAATGAATGCACTCATGTGTGAATTGTGTCCGCCGCTTTGTCCATGTCCATGTCCATGGGAGGAGTCACCCAGCTGCTCCTCCTCCTTCTCCTCCTCCTTCTCCTCCTCCTTCTCGTTCTTTCCATTATCCTGCTGCTCCTTTCCTGACTCGGACTCTGTTCCTGGTGGCTGGTTCCTGGTGCTGTGACTTCATTTTGCTGCTCCTTCCGGCATTTCGTGTCAGCCTGTGGTCGCCGGCTGATTGTTTTATGTGCGGTGTTTGTGCCCGCTCCGCCACCCACTGGGCTGGACAAACACCCACCCACCCACTGGCACACCCCCCCCCCCCCCTCGTCTAACGGAAACAGAGCACCACCCACTGCCCCCTGGAAAACAGCTACGGCTTCAACTGCAGTCGTGTAGCAACAGTTTCCATTGCATTGTGGCCAATGGCTCATTCATCTTTGGGCGGTGGTCATGCTGTGACCACTTGAACCATTGCCGCTGACACCCACCAAAGTTGGGTGGTTGGGTGGTGGGGTGGTGCTGCCATGTTGCCTTCGCCTGGATCACTTTATCATTTGCAAAATTGCAAAATGCAACCGCAAAAACCATAACCCGGGCGCTGGCAAAGTATATTTTAGAGCCCCGAGTCCCGAGCATCACGCATACGCACTGTCTGCTCACCGGCCAAACCAGGAAGTGCCACTCCCCCTTGTCCCCAGCCCCCAATCCGCCCCCCCTCCCCTGCCAACGAATCCGAGCCAGAACTGGGATGCCGTTGATTTAGTTCTCGGTTGCTGAAAAGCGCATTGGATTTTCGGAAAGCCTCTGAAAACTAGGAGTCACTGAGAAAAAATTAAGAAATTCTGTGTGTGTCTTTTAAAGACATTTTAAAAATATGTCAAGGCACAAAATATATAGTTTTTATGGAAACTATATTTGTAAGCAAAAATACTGGGGTTAAATGTTGGGTTGTAAGGGTGAAATTGTTTGTTAAAAATGTAGTCCATTTAAAAACTAGAACTAGGTTTCGAACTCTAAATTTTGAAACGTTTCCAGGAATAAAACCTACTTAAAGTTTTAATTCCACATTAAGAAGTTCCAAAAAAGTACTTAGTTCATTAAAATATGATTTTAACCTGGTCAACGATGTCAAGACTGAAACAAAAATCCATAACGTGTATTACAAGCAGCTAAACATTTTAGAAAAAAAAAATTTCTAGAAATGGTAAAAAATCGTTTTTAGAAACTATTAAAGGCTAGATGAAACACTGATTTGGGTGTTTTTTTGTGAGTAATATAAATTTGGTAAATTCATCCATCTTATTTTGAGTTTTTGCTTTACTTAAACTATTTTACCCATTTTTTTCAGTGCATATCCTGCCTGCTGTTTGGTCATATCACTGGCAGCATAAATCTCGTGTCGGCACTGAGCAAGTGGCTCCTGGTTTGGGGTATGACTCTGATCCTGCTGCTCATGTTGCCATGTTCTGCAGTGACCATAGCCCCCGCCCCCCCTTTTGTACACCACCCCCCAGTTTCCACCCCTTTTCCAGACATTTTCCACCCCTTCTTAGCAGGAAGTATGATTTTGGGCTGGGACTCCTTTTGCACACACATGCAATTAGTCAACCACAAAATAACAAGTTACCGTGTAAAGTGCCACGCCCAGATTGCCACCGCAGCCCCCTAAAATGAGGGGGGAGTCCTAGCCCCCGTACACCCCTCAAAAAGGGGGCGACAGCTTAAGTTGCCGCGCATGAGATGTTAACAATTATCAAAGCAATTTGCCGAAAGGCCGCCTATCTGAATTTGGACACAGGCGCCCCCTGCCCCCTTGGAAAACACTCAACCCCCCTCAGAGATCCAGGCACGCACACACATGCCAACGATCCGGAATGAAGTTCATAACAATTACTGGGGGCATAAACGGGCACAAAAGATACATTCGCATCCGAAAGATACATTCTGCAATTGCTGCAAATGACGCTCGCCTCGAATCGGACTTTCGTTTGCTGAATCAGCCGGAAAAGCGGAAAAGTGGAAAGGCACCGAGAAAGTGGGGGGGGTGGGGGTCATCGAATTTTATGTCCAAGACACGTGCAAATGCAGGACTAAGGCCATCGTCCAATGGGGATTCATTCGGTCTGGGGATTCCCCCACCGGCAGTCCATTCTCCATTCCCCGTTCTCCAATTGGACTGTGAATGCGAATGCGAATGCGAATGCGAATACGAATGTGAATGTGAGTGCGTGTCTGAGCATATGCAAATTGCCGACAGACCCATGGGGCAATCATTCCGAATGGCCATTCACGTCAATCGCAATTGGCACGTTTCTATGAGTGTTTTCCCCTTTGTTTTTCGGCTGTTTAAAGTTAATGAATGAGGGGACTAGTGATTAAAACAAAGATATTTGTGGCTAAAGGGATGAACGAATAAATAAATAAATAGGTGCACGAGTAAACTTGGTTTGACCTATAAGAATTATAAGAATTTCAGAATAACAATAAATAAAAACAAGGAAGAACGCTATAGTCGAGTACCTCGACTATCAGATACCCGTTACTCAGCTAAAGGGACCAAAGGAAAATGGAGATATGCAAGCAGCAAATGCGCCACCTACCGGCGGTAGACAGATTTAAGCGTTGTGGGCATTTGAGTGGGCGTGGCAAAGTTTTTTTTAAATCAATCGATAGGTATTGACGAGACCAATACATTTAAGTTAAAATTTTTTATCTAGCACGAAAATTGTGGGCGCCACAGGCTTGGGCGGTTTGTGGGCGTTAGAGTGGGCGTGGCAAACTTTTTTTTTAATCAATCGATAGGTATTGACGAGACCAATACATTTCAGTTTAAATTTTTTATCTACCATGAAAATTGTGGGCGCCACAGACTTGGGCGGTTTGTGGGCGTTGGAGTGGGCGTGGCATATTCGCGTAATAAACTTGCGCTGCGCTCAAGCCTACGGAATCTAAATCTGAAAACTCGTTTCTCTATCTTTGATATTTTCCGAGATATCCGCGTTCATATTTACGATTTTTTGAAGTTTGTGGGCGGTTTGTGGGCGTTAAAGTGGGCGTGGCAAACTTTTTTTTAAGTCAGTCGGTAGGTATTGATGAGAACAATACATTTCAGTTAAAATTTTTGTTCTAGCATCAAAACTGTAGGAGGCACAGTTTTGGGCGGTTTGTGGGCGTTAGAGTGGGCGTGGCACTCTTTTGAAACAAACTTGCGCTGCGCAGGAATCTCAGGAATCTGCATGCCTAATCCCAGTATTGTAGCTCTTATAGTTTCCAAGATCTCAGCGTTCATACGGACAGACGGACAGACGGACAGACGGACAGACGGACAGACGGACAGACGGACAGACGGACAGACGGACATGGCTAGATCGACTCGGCTAGTGATCCTGATCAAGAATATATATACTTTATGGGGTCGGAAACGCTTCCTTCTGCCTGTTACATACTTTCCGACGAATCTAGTATACCCTTTTACTCTACGAGTAACGGGTATAAATATAACAATAAAATAAATACAAAAACAGTAACAAGCCACTTGTCAATATAAAAGGACTGAGATGGCGAATAAACAAAGATGGAATTCTTAATTTCTTAAACTTTTTTCAACAATGTCTTAAGTTTGTAATTGAATTTTTTTCAAAAGCCTCTTTTATTTTATAATTAAATGCATGTTAATAAATGTTGATAAATAAACAACGGTTAAATAAATAAATGTGGTGAGTAAATTCAATATATTTTAGTGCTTTATAAAAATTATAAAAATGTTATAAAATATTTTTAATTGTTTATTTATTTTTTAAGCTTATCCAGCGTTTTATTTGAATTGTTATTCATTCTAAAAGTGGTTTATTGGTATTCCTTTTAAGAAATTGATTGAATTCAGTAAGAAAAAATCATCTATAATCTTATACATTTAAATATATTTACTTTTGAACTTTGACTACCAGCTAACTGAGGTAATCAGGTAAAATTCCAGCACATTTGAATGTTTCACCCATGTGGAGTACGCCTAAACTCCTATCTGCAAATGCATTCATAAGTAGCTCGGCAAGGACTTTCTAGCGGCAGTGTGAATGCACTCACAGTGCAGTTGAAATGTATTCGCCTCGGCCGCATTCATTTGCGAGTCGCCTGAATTATTCACTGTCAGCTTTATCGGGCGGTGTCCTCGGAGAGCGTTTTGTCCTGCGGTTCCTTGGCCAGCAGACGCTTTTCCCGCTTTCCCAGCATTTCCCAGAATTTCCCACACAAGTGTTACATTTCGCACATGCCATAGCCGGAGGGGAAAAAAAGGCGAGAGGGCCGAGAAAAAATTATGCTGCGTGAAAAAGTTTTTTGGCTCGACTCAAAAATGGGCGACACCTCACGTACAGTCTGCTGGTAGTGGTGTGTGTTTCTCTACGTGTGTGTGTGTGTGTGTGTTGGCCGGACACGTTTGGTGTGTTGGCCATGTTTACGAGTCCTTGGGGCCCACTTGATCAGAAGGAGTTGCCAGGGAGTTGTAGCAGCATTTGTCCAGCTATCTCAGAGTGTCCCGGCCCTTTTCCCATTTTATTTCCGGCTGAGCAAGCCATTTTCCTCAGCCGTTCCTCCTTTTTCCCCCAGCTCTCCTAGCTCCTCTAACCACTTAATTAATTAAAAATAGAAAAACCGACTTCATCCCGAATCAATAGCTGGGTGAAGCTCATAACTTGGCCTTTCAGCAAGGTGCGCTTATCGGCGCGCACAAATCATCGGAGGCCATAATGGAAATGTCCCCGGAAAATGCGTATATATCTGCCAGTGTATGTGTATTCATTATGGCAGCAGCAGCTCATGTTAATTAGGAAAATGTGCGGGAATCTCTTTGGCCATGTGGAAAACTCTTTTTATCAAATTCATTAATCAGCGAGCCACGGAACACAGCTCAAGTTCGAGACTTTTGGCCCAGACAAAGGCCCGGGAAACACACCTACCCGGAAAATGGAAAATGGATAAGGAAAAGGGAAGGGGTAGGGGGAGGGGGTGGAGTGAGAGCTGTCCAATTGACCAAAGAGTTTTGGCCCAAAGGGAAAGAAGACCGAAGTAAGTAAACATGCCAGGAAAAAGGAAATCTTTAAGTCGAGGGTTATTTCTAGTTCAGTATTTTGTGCGAAATAATAAAAGTAATAGACCGAAAATGGAATGTCATACCTTTTTAAGCTCGTGATAAAATTTCCAATCCATTCGCATTCACACCTAAAAAATTTTATTTTTGGACCAGTTTTCTCAAAAAAAGATGATACTACCCCTTGTAAAAAATATGAAAATTTGCGAAAATTTTTAGTTGTTAGGATCAGCCAGAAAATAACTGCGATTAATTATATAGCTTATAAGCTGTCCAAAACAGTGCGCCTTTTACATTTTGCACCATTTTTGACCAAGTTACAGCAAAAATGGTCAAAGAAAAATTTCGGGTTTTCGCAAAAAAACTGAGATCCATTTTTTCCACCCAAAAAAGATCAGTATTTTGGCCGAAACAAGAAAAGTAATGGCCCAAAAATCGAATGTCATACCTTTTTGAGCTCGTGATAAAATTTCCAATCAACTCGCATTCACACCTAAAAAATTTTATTTTTGATCCGTTTTCACAAAAATAGATGATACTAAAAAAAATGAAAATTTGGCAAAATTTTTAGTTTTCAGAATCAGTCTGAAAATAACTGCTATAAATTATCTAGCTTGTTGGCTGTCCATAACAGTGCGCCTTTTAGATTTTGGACCATTTTTGACCAAGTTATAGCAAAAATGGTCCATGAAAAATATCGGTTTTTCGCAAAAAAACTAAGATCCTTTTTTTCTACCCGAAAAAAAGAAGTATTTTGGCCGAAACAATAAAAGTAATGGCCCAAAAATCAAGTGTCATACCTTGTTAAACTCGTAATAAAATTTCCAATAAATTCGCATTCACACCTAAAAAATTTTATTTTTGACCAATTTTCACAAAAATAGATGATACTACCCCTTGTAAAAAAAGTGAAAATTTGCGAAAATGTTTAGTTATTAGAATCAGCCAACAGATAACTGCGATTAATTATATAGCTTATAAGCTGTCTAAAACAGTGCGCCCTTTACATTTCGGACCATTTTTGACCAAGTTACAGCAAAAATGGTCTAAGAAAATAAATCGGTTTTTCGCAAAAAAACTAAGATCCTATTTTTCCACCCAAAAAAAATCAGTATTTTGGCCGAAACAAGAAAAGTAATGGCCCAAACATCGAATGTCATACCTTGTTGAACTCGTAACAAAATTTAGCTTAAAAATATCTTATAAATCGAAATCGCAGCCCAAGATGGCGAACAACGGAGAGCCCAAGGAATTCGCCGTCTGCGTAAGTCATAAAGGCCAGAAGAGTATTCGCAGTCAAAGTGGCGAGAACGAAGGGCGAGGGAGGGTGCGACCCCTGGGCCAAGAGTTCGAAGTTCAAGTGGTGGGCGGTCTGCTCGGTGCGCTTTCTGGGTGGGCGTGGCCCAATAGGCTTAGGCCTGACGTTTGATCAAAGCCCTCGGAATTATGAAAGGAGCGACCGCAGCATTGAAATTATTTATCGCTGCCCTCGCTGCCAATTGTCGAAGTAGAGGGCCGTGTGGTTTACGATTCGGCATTCGGAATACTCCGGCCACGCCCCCACAGCCTCCGGGAGGCGGAAAGGAGTAGCCACCCATCTCATCAACGGTCAGGGAAATTGTTTACCAACCCCCCTTTTCCACCACCATTTTCCCCTCGCGGCTTTTGTATCTAAATGCCGGGGCAAATAAATCAAAACTCGGTCGGTGGGCGGCAATCGGGTGTTTTCCAAAGGGGCCAACATTATGTTATGGCCCGAATGTCTGCTGTCTTTAATGGTTGTGCCGCGCTGATGGGCGAAATGCCTGTAACCGGGGAAAATTGATGAAGAGCCAACTATAAGGCCATGAAAACTATGAAAGTCTCACTGGCATCTCGCAGACCAACTTAAAGTTATCGAATAAAAATATTTAAGAAGCTCCAAGGTGCCTTAGATAAATATTTGAAAAAGAGTCAAGCTTTGAAAATATAGAAATAGTATTAGGAATATATTTGTAAGTGGTCTTACTTACATAAAATAATTCTAAGAAGTTGGTAATTTGTGCTTTTACATTTAATAAACTACATTTTCAGCCAATTCTAATATTTTAAAGCTTAAATGACATGCAATTATTGGATTAAAGTCAAGTATATACAATAAATATTGAAAACTTATTTCATAAAACCTTATATATTTGTTATATTAATTTTTGAGAACTACACTTTTAGAAATTATATGTTTCATTACTTATATTACCTATATTGTGTACATAAACCATAGATGATAATTTTTAAATAATTAATTAGCTTTTTAGATATTATCCACTCCTATTTTCCAGGTTATAAGTTTAATTAAAATTAAATAAGAAGTAAAAGATACTTTCCGCTTATTTTTAGTTACTTATGGTGCATTATATAATTATATAAACTCAGGTGATATCAACTCTTTTTAAACACAACTCGATACGCCTTTCACCACTCCGTTTTGGCCTTCAGTTTCAGCCGCCGCAAACTGTCGCGCTTTGTTTTGTTGGTCAGCAAAGCCGCTTAAGCGGCATTTAAGACCAAAGAACCGGGCCAATTTCCCAGCCCCCCCGGCTGATTTTCCCAGCCCCCGCCCACCGATTTTGCCGCTCTGTTAGTTAGTTAATTTTGCTTTAAGCTCATGTACGGTCAATGTTTGGCCAACACCTTGTAATATCCGTTTAAGCTGCCCGCCGCCGACTGACTGACAGTTGGACATTTTCAGCAGGACAGGGCCAATTTAGCTACAGTTCATTTGAGTTTGTGGGGGGGGGGGGGGGGGTGGTGGAAAATGAGGGTCGGAAAATGGGTGAGGGGTTGGGCGGGGGAGGAGCAGCAGTCAGTGCTCTAAACATGACTTATGACCAGTACGTGATGCAACATAAAAATGCCATTACATTGTGCGTGTTTCGTAGCTGCTCCGTTGAGTTGCCACCAATCCCCCCTCCACCCCCCCCCCGGTTTTTCCAGCTTTTCCCTCGCAGCCTTCCATCTCTATCTAGACATCCCCCTCTCGCTTTCACTCACTCTCGTCCCAGCCTCGTCCAACATGACGTATGAGTGTTGCACGTTTGCCTCGCCATTTCAGGCGACTGCCACTGACAGAAGAAGGAGATCCTTTCTCTGGGGGGGGGGGGGTGACTCCCCCTAACAATTTCTCATCTGCCGTTCACCTAGAGCCCCCCTCTGCCCCCTCTCCACCCATGAATACCACGCATTGTTTGCTTTATTAGTGAAATTTAATGTGAAGTCTATTGGCAAAAGAAAAAGAGTGGCAGCAATCGAACCAACAGAAGGAAAATGAATGAAGAGCACACTGATAAAAAAAAGATAAGTGTTTGTAAAAAAGTTTTTCAGCAATTGAATTATTTCTAAAATTTTCAATTTACAAAGTATACTTTTTCTAATTAGCTTGAGCTAGTTTCAAAAAATTTCTTGAATTCAGATGGGATACCCTTCTGTGTAAACTTTTATAGTCCTTATTCCTAAAACAATGAATATATTGTACAAGGTTTTCGTAATGTTAATTAATAATATATTTTAAAACAAATTTGTAACAAATCAAGGTCTTTATCAGATTTTGGTTGAGATACTTAAACTCTCAGTCAATATTATTATACTTTTCTCCCAGTGCAACGACAGATAGATGGGCAATCCAATCGGCTCCCCTCGAACAGCAGAGCGCAGAGGAGCCCCCATATCATTCGGCATTTCATTAAAAAAGTTCGTTTTTCTAGCGTTTTCGATTCGGCAAACTTCGAAGCATCGATAGGTGCAAATTACACAACAATCGGGGGAAAAAGACCATAGAGTTGTGGCAAAATAGGGAAAAAAGGGATGGCTCCCACCAGAAGAGCAGAAAGTTTGTTTTGTTTTTTCAATGGGGAAAGCAAAGGGGAAAAATCCTGGGAAAAAATGGGAAGAGCCAACTTGTTGTTAGTGCTGTTGTTGTTTTGTTCAGCAAAACGTTAGTTTTTGTTGTCTAGACCTCAACGAGGGCAGCTAGAATGTTTTGGCAACTTAAAATACATAAGAAAAGACTTGGTAAAATAAACGCAAACCCTTTTAAATCAGAAAAAATACTTAAAAATTCCAGGTGTGGGCGTTTTGAATATATGTATGTATAAACTAATCAAACTGCCCTCGGTGTGTTGGTTACCTGCTGAAAACTTTGACGTTGCGGCAGAGTCAACGCTTAATGAGTTGCAATTGCTTGTTTAGAGTGGCCCGCCCCTTTCCCTTCTCCCTTTTCCCCCTGCCCGGGGAAACCCCCTTTCCCGCATTTGGGTAAAGTTTGCCTACGCAAAGTTTGTTAAGTGCCTAAAGACACACACACACACACAGGCACAAGCACATGGGCTTGGACACACACACACATAAGCGGTTAGAGGGGGTTACGCAGCATTTAGAATTTGGTTTATGCAGCTAATTTGTTGCTGCCGCAACTAAATAGCCAATAAATCATGCAGTCAATCAATCAATCAGTGCCGCAGCAATGTCTGCCATTCAAATGCAGATTCGGTCACAGATACGCAGATACAGATACAAATGACAAGATACACAGATACATTTGCAGATACAGAAATGTGAGAAAGGGTTTTTATATTAATTTAAAAATAAAATCAGATCTTTATCTTCGAATGTAGTATATAACAATATATTATATTATGTAGAATTATATTCATATAACAGATTAGGTAAATCAAATCAATTTCACCCCCATATGATACCATCTTTCGGAGCGTGCTGTAAGTGAGTACGGAAGACAGGATTTCAGGAATCCACAGAGTCCTTTTTTAAATGCCTGTCAGTGGCGCTTGACGATATAATGGAAGAGGGGTGCCAATGGCAAATGGCGGTGGCAAGTGGCAAGTGGGCGGCAAATTGTGGGCCTGCTGCGAAAACAGGCCTGCATTGTTGTTGGCCAATGTCGCCCCAAAGCGTCAATTGCAGAGTGACAAGAAAGGGTCAATTGAGTGGTGAGGGTCGACTGTCGATTGCCGCTGAATGGCATGGCAGCAAGGACTCAGGACTCAGGACTCGGGACACTAAATGGCAGCTAATTGCTCGCTTGTCGACGCAACAACAACAACAACAGCGGCCAAAACTGAAAATGAAAGGGACAGCAAATGGGCTGAAAAGAGAGCTAAATACAATGGGTCCCAAAAGTAGACCACACCAGTCCTCTATCGGTGTTAAAAATATGTAGAAAACCCTATAGTGCTAGAAATGTATATTCAAAGTTAACAAGATTTTGTTAAGCTTACATAATCCATGGAAGTGATTTTAAATAAAAACTAAACTCTCCAGTAGCTAAATTATGGTTTCCCTTTCAGTAATTTTTTAAATTTAATATTTTTAGGAGACTTTTTTAAAATGTAATGCTTGGGACAACTGTTTTACCAAAAAGAAAATATTAAAGCTGATGAATTTTTAAGTCTTAGTCCCTTTTACTAATATAAGCATTAAATATATATTTAAATAATCAATTTAGTCCGGCCGAAAGTCTTAGCAACTATGGCCGATTCCTCCCTGTACCTTAAGTTTTAAACTTTTGGCAACAGAGTACAATAAATAAATATATTTAAATAAATATCAACATTTTCACAAAATAAAAAATAATTAAATAATCAATAAGGCTAAATTAAATTTGAAATTCACTAAAGTACATTTTTAAAATCTTTTCCTAAAATAAAAGCTTTGAATGCTATCTTGTTGAAGCTAACTCTGTTCTTGAAAAGGTGTATTATTAACCCACTTTCACTAAAATTAAAATTAAATACCCAGCATATGTGACATTTAAATGAAAGGGGAAAGAATGAAGTTTCCCAAAACATTCACGCATAAAATGGCGCAAAGAAGAGTCTCCATGACATTTTCCAGATGAAAGGAAACCAGATGGCAGCTCGAAGACCAATTTCCCTTTGTGGCTGTAAAACTAGGGCTGTAGTTATCTGAGATTCTTGGTTCAAGAGACAAAATGATAGGCCTGTAGCCAGACGGTTCTCTTGACCACTCCACCGAGGCAAAGGCCTTATCCTGCAGGACTTAGTCGTAACCCCACATAGATACCATACCATACAGCAAACTGAAGGCCCACACATCAGACGGCTCGTTAGACTTTTGGCCTGCGGTCCGGAGTCTGAAGTCTGAAGTCTGGAGTCTGAAGGCTGAACTCTGGTTTGAGCCATCAATGCGTTCGTAAAATTACACCCAATTAAAATAATTCCGCAACTAGGCAATGCAAATTGTATCAAATTACCAATTAATGTGCCACCTCTTTTGGCCTCGACCGGGCGACAAAATGTGACAAATTAAATGCCAAAACATCAAAAGGCAAACACACCACGTGTGCGAGTGTGGGTGTATCTGTGTGTGTGGTGTTTGTGCTTTTGTCCGCCTGATTTATAAGCCTTATTATTTGGGAAAACACGCAGAGGAGTCGGCAGTCTGAAGGCTAATTTAAGTGATTTCGAGTGCCATTACGTATTGATAGAAACACAGGCGAGTGTGTGGATACATGAATCGGTATTCACATGAGTGTCTGAGTGCCTAATGCGTCTGCACATCTGTTTGCATTCGGGCGACTTTCGGCCGAAAAGGGGGGCGGAAACGGGTCAAATTTAATCTGGAACCAAAACCCCTTTAATTTTGCTAAAATCCTTATCTTTTACAAAGCCGCCCAAAGGTTACAAGCGTATTAAATAAAATTATTAAATGCCGAAAATCTTTTAATTTACAGCATAAGCTTCATATATCATAGAATACTCTTTTAGATTTTCGGTGCCCACATGGAAATCCTTTAATTTCCTTTAATTCCTCCTATTTCCCAATGCTGGCCAAATAATTGCCAAGCTAAAGCACTCATTAAAAGGATCTCAAATGGCGTATTAAATAAAATAAAAAAAATCCTTTCAATTACAGCATTGGCTTACACTGCCTTTTGAATATTTGTTGACTTTCAAAGTAATTTAAGTTGTGTTGTTTTGCCAAAACAAATCATTGCGTAATAAAACCTGCATTATGTGCACAATTTTTTACCACAATTTATTATAAATAAATATCTTTGTTGACTACCAAAAATGGGCAGCACAACTCTTTCTTGTTGCCCCTTTTTATGGTGTGTTTACCTGTTTTTCTGTTGATTTTTCAAATTTCCAAGTTTACCAAAGGTTGCTTTGGCAGGTATTAAAATTTACTCACATGCTAAATATTTTGTTAAGAGCTGTCCAACACTGTGTCCGTGTGTGTGTGTGTGTGCCTGCACTCCTCTGTATGTATGTGTGTGTGCGTTGTTTGTTTGCGTTTGTTTGGGTGTTTTGCGTGTGTCGCGTGTGAAATGCTTGGCAAACAACTACTAAACTAACAATAAGGACCTGCAGTAATTTCTGGCGACGCCTTTTTCACACACCCTGTAAATAGTTTAGGTCGAAAATGGAGTAGTGTGGGCTTTAAAAACGACTTGAGATTTGCAATTCATTTTTTAAAAATGCTAAAAAAATTATTACAACTTAGGTAAATCCACGTTCAATGAAAAAATTAATTATTAAGGGGTTTCTTTCTTAAAGTGGAATATTACCTTCTTAATGGAAAAATCAATTATTAAGGGGTTTCTTTCTTAAAGTTGAAAAATACCTTCTTAATAAAATATATTTTCACGAATTTTTGTTTTTAATATATGTATGGATATTTATAATTAACCTAAAAATACCTGTATTATAAGAACTATTAGGTATACTTTAAAGAATCTAATTTGGTAATATAGCACTGTCAGAAAAATGTTAGTCTCATCAAAACAATATATAATGATAAAATATATAAAATATCCCATTTAATAGGATATAGTAAGGAATACAAGATATTGTAATAAATATTAGTATATAATATTACAAATATCATAGACTTTTAAGAAACTAAAATGAAATGCTTGGAAACTATAGACAAGAAATCCTGTTCCTGAAAACCTTATCTCAAACTTGAACAAAAGATTTTGTTTTTTGATTGATCAAAGGGTATCCCCTGATCCTTGAGCCCCCTCCCCCCCCCCCTTTTCTCAGCAAATTGCTTTGTTGCCTCCGAAGCTGTCCTTTAACTGCACTGGTGTGTGTGTGTGTGAGAGGGCCCGCGTGTGTGTGTGTGGGTAAAATCCTTGCGTTAGCAGTAATCAGCACGTAGCGTTTAGTTCATTGTGTGTGCGTGCTCATTCGCGTGCCGCTGTATGAGTGATGGTGTGTGTGTGTGTAGGTGTTGGCTCCTTTTTGTGCATATGTAGGTGTTGGTGTGGGTTTGTTTAAACAAAACCCCAAAGCAGAAGTTGCCTTCTCCGACGGTTTGGGTGTTTTTTTTTGTGTTTTTCCAACCGCTGATACTTCTCCGCCCTTACTTGTAATTTCCCCCCCCAACAGCCCCCTCCCTCTGCTTCATTTTCACCATTTTCCCCACCGCATTTTCCCTCCATTTTAGCCAGGATTTTTTGGCCTCGGGCAGGTCGAGAGCTACTTTTACATAAACACCAACTAGCGTCCAAATAACTTTTAAATGACGTTTGTTTGGGCGTGTGTGGGTGTGTGTGTGGGCCAAGGGGGCGTGGCGCACGCCTTTGCGTGTGAACTTTGCGGTTGTTCGCCTGCTCCTTTGACCCCACACACCCCCCCCCCTCTTTTTCTGCTTCTTCATTCGCACTTTATTTTAAACTTTATTTATGCGATAGAAAGCTGCAAATTTTTGTTTGCGTTTTTAGCGCTACTTCTACTTGTACAGCGACCCGCGAGTAAATTTATTTGCCAAAACCTCATAAACCCCCTTTCCCCCCCCCCTTTTGGCTTATATAAAAGGGGGCGTGGCCGCCTCGCATTGTTAACTTTATACCATTGTAATCTATTTTTAAGCATGTTATGTGTGCTTGTGCGCCGGAGTTTGTTTGTTATTTTGTGCAAATTATGCGAGCTTAGCGCGTGAGCTGCTTACTCGTTGTTGTTAATTTTTATTTGCCCATGTAGTTGTTATTTGTATTTGTATTTCGTGTATTTCTATTTGTACTTGTGTTTGGGTGTTGTGTTTGTGCGCCCGACAAGCGGATTTGTCGCTAAGCTGCCACCAATCCCCGAAATCCCCGTTTCGAATTCCCCAACCCACGTGCCCGAAGATACTCCTTATGATGTAAGCGATCGTAATTTTTGGCGCTACTTCAATATTTTCGCAAGCTTTAAAGGAGATATGTATATGTGGGACAAAAAAAGGGGGGGGGGGGGGGGATGGGGAACAAGCAGCTGGAGACAAACTTCAATCAAGCACATAACGGGCAACGTGAAACGTGCGCATAAAAACAAATGCCAGCCGAAAAGTATGCAACACTCGCCTGCGTCAGCGTAAAAAACGAATGGGTGGCAGGATAAAGGACCTCTGGCAATTCAGACAATCCCGCGCAGGGAGCCGTGGCAATAGCACCGAGCTCCCCAAATGCCCAGCCATTGTATACCCTTTGAATTAAACTTGAGGGGATTTTCGGGTATAATAAGATCATGCAATGATAGGGGGTTAAAAAAGATTGGGATTTCACTGAAAGGGGCTTATATCAACGTAAGTACAACATACTTAGTACATGTGAGGTTAATTTTTTCAAATAGCAATCCTTTACCATCCTTGAAAATCTCCTGGTATTTATGTATGATAGATTCAGAAAATGTAAATTATAACAGCACCCTAATCTACATGAAAACCTGTTGGACTTTATAATATCTATTTTATAATAGTAAAATAAATTATCAAAAAAAACACATATAGTATGATATGAGATTTTATGAAATGATATAATAAGATATGATATAACATGATTTTATAAGGTATGATATGATATGATATAATATGATATGATATGATATGATATGATATGATATGATATGATATGATATGATATGATATGATATGATATGATATGATATGATATGATTTGATATGATATGATATGATATGATATGATATGATATGATATGATATGATATGATATGATATGATATGTTATGATATGATATGATATAATATGATATGATATGATACGATTTGATATGATGTGAAACGATATGATACGATGTGATATGATATGATATGATACGATGTAATATGATACGATATGTTATGATATGATATGATATGATATGATATGATATGATATGATATGATATGATATGATATTATATGATATGATATGATATGATATGATATGATATGATATGATATGATATAATATGATATGATATGATACGATGTGATATGATGTGATACGATATGATACGATGTGATATGATATAATAAGATATGATATGATACGATGTGATATGATGTGATACGATATGATACGATGTGATATGATATAATAAGATATGATATAACATGATGTGATATGGTATATGATATGATATATACCCAATTTATAGAACCCTCTTTTAGAGTGTCAAAACTGATTTAACGTAATTCGTTGTTTTAGTTTTGTCTCCGAGTGCATGCCAGTCTGCCTGCGTGTGTGTGTGAGGTGAATGGGTGAACATGGCGGAACAGGACAGAATGAAATGAGGGGGTGATAAAGCAGGGGCAGGGGCACAGAGGAACTAGAGCAGAGTCAAGTATCAAGGCAGCGGGCGTGGAAAATCGCAACACAGCAGCGGAATTTGACAGCAGGCGAGCAAAATGGTGGCAAAGGATTCGAATTCAATTGTTTTAAGCCAGTTATGCTGAAATTTAGTTAATAGTTCCATAAAATCCCTTAAAAAGGTTTTTATAATTCAGAAATCAGATTGGGTAACTTTTCTCTTTCAACCTATTGATAAGTGTTAAAGCACACAAAAAATGCTAAAGTTTTTTTGACAAATAAACAAACATAGGTGAATATATAGTGTGTTTTTAAAGGTATCTGCCCTATAGACAGACTAGTTTTGTCGCCTGAACCTTGGCATATTGTGATTACCGTCCCGCTACCTTGTCTTTCATGACTTCTCAGTGCGAGTGTGTGTGTGACAGTGTCGTTGTTGCTAACGGTAAAATGAGAGGGGGGGGGGGGGGGGGGGGGGGGGGGGGGTAGGTGCTGCCACTGGTGACTGCTGAATTGGTGACCCCGACACTACTTGTCCTCCAAGCCGCCGCCACTCCAGCAATTCAACAAACGCCAGCGACATGGCAACACAGCGCCAACAACAATTACACTGAGAGAAAGTTAAATCTTGCTGATTAATTTATTATAATACATTTTTTTGGAACTCATTAAATAATATTTATTAAGGTATTTTTTTTTTACAACAGATGGATAGTAAGATATCTCCAATTATGGGGTTATATATATGTACAGTGGTTAAAAGAATTCCATTTTTAAGCGAGAAGACTCATATAATATGTATTATAATTACTGTGTCTTATAATTTACCATAGAGAATCTGATTTTTATATTAAAAAAACTTTGATATTTTTCTTGTTGTGTTTTTAACGGCGACTGTAAAAAACGACAGGAGCGGGCAAAAAAAGTACAGCAACATGCTCACGTCGCTGACGACGTGTCTCAAGTGTGCCCACCCCCCTCCCCCTTTTATCAGGACCTAGCCCCTTCTCTTTCTAGCCATCTATACCCCTCTCTTTCGCGCGGCAGTAGTGTTTGTCTGCCGTAATTCACGAAATTGCCAGCAATCGATATAAACATCAACTCTCGATGCGTTTCGAATGCCCCCTCTCTTTCTTTATCCCGCCTGCTGTCTCTTTCTCGGCCCCATTGTTGTTGCTGTCGGCTTCTGCCAATGATCCTGTTGACGTTTTTTTTGGTGTAGCTGTTGTTGCTGCTTTTTTTTTGCCCCTGCCAGCTAGTCAAGCATCGAGTATCGAATACTCGAAAGGAAAACAAAAATTGTTTGCCTGGCTTGTTTTTATTTTCATTTTAGTGCTGGCGAAACTGACATTGATGATGATTATTGGGAGTAAATAGAATTGAAAATGCCACCAGTATCCTTTGGCTCCCCGCTCCGTTTTCAAGGCCCAGGACACGTGTGAGTATCAACATCTATCCTGCTGGCTATATAGACCAACCCCCCCCCCCCCCCCCACCGCCTCCTTCGCATAATGCGCGCAAATAAATTGCAAAATCAATTGAGCGGTAAAATAGTTTCCCTTCGTGGAAGATAACAACAACAAATCGAAAGTCAATGCTGCTGCCACACCCACACCGCCCCGAGGAGAAGACTGAAAATTGAAGCCGGGAAAACAGGAACAGCAAAGGAGTTGAACTCCACTGCCAGCGAACTCCCTTTATTTTAAGCCTGAAAAGCCGAAAAGAAGGCGTGGCCCTTCGAAACAAGAGCTTGGGTTCTTTAAAATGTCTTTGGAACTTCAAGTTGTTGGTCCTTTTATTAATTAATAACATTTTAGATTGTTTGATAGAGAGATAATCAAACCGTTAAGATTACGATTTTTTCGGGGGGCAGTATTTCTTTTTTATTAAAAATTCATTAATTTCAACAGAAACTATTTTATAATCGCTATTTGGTCAAGCCGAGGCGCACAGCTAAAGGACCGATTGTTTTGAGCATCTAGGCTAACGATCCACATCACTTTTCTTGAAATTTATTTTAAATTAAATTTTCAAAAAATAAAGTTTTTAGATTTAAATGACAATCGGTTGGCAATTTAATTACGGGCTCAACGAGGTATGACATTCTTTAAAAAAAAACTGAACCTTTTTGGACAAAAATAGAGAGTAGCATATTTTGACGAAAAATACGTTTATTTTAGTCGTAATTTAGTCAAATCGAGGCGCACAACAAAAAGACCGACTGTTTTGAGCAGCTTACAATCTAGGCTAACGATCCCTATCACATTTTGGGAAATTTATTTTTTGACCATTTTTCGAATTTTTTATAATCCATTTATAATTCATCCATTTTTGCGAAAAGTGGCCAAAAATTAAAGTTTTTAGACTTAAATGCCAATCGATTGGGAATTTAATTACGAGCTCAACGAGATATGACATTCCCTATTCTGGCTCCATTTCGCAATTTGTCGACGAAAAACCTGATATTTTTTGGGCAAAAACAGGGAGTATTCATTTTTGACGAAAAATACGTTATTTTTAAACCGTTTTTCAGTCGTAATTTAGTCAAATCGAGGCGCACAACAAAAAGACCGACTGTTTTGAGCAGCTAACAATCTAGGCTAAAGATCCTTATCACTTTTAGGGAAATTTATTTTTTGACCAATTTTTGCATTTTTTATAAGGGGTTACATCACCTATTTTTGAGAAAAGTGGCCAAAAAATAAAGTTTTTAGATTTAAATGCCAATCGATTGGGAATTTTATTACGAGCTCAACGGGGTATGACATTCCTTATTCTGGCTCTATTTCGCAATTTGTCGATGAAAAACCTGATATTTTTTGGGCAAAAATAGGGAGTAGAATTTTGTTAACGAAAAATACGTTATTTTTAAGCCATTTTTCAGACGTAATTTAGTCAAATCAAGTCACACAACAAAAAGACCGCATGTTATTAGCAGCTAACAACCAAGGCTAACGATCCCCATCACTTTTAGGAAAATTTATTTTTTGACGAATTTTCGCATTTTTTATAAGGGGTTACATCATCCATTTTTGCGAAAAGTGGTCAAAAATTAATGTTGTTAGATTTAAATGCCAATCGATTGGGAATTCAATTACGAGCTCAGCGAGGTATGACATCCCTTATTCTGGCTCCATTTTGCAATTTGTCGACGAAAAAACTGATATATTTTGTGCAAAAAAGGGAGTAGCATTTTTTTGGCAAAAATACGTTATTTTTAAGCCGTTATTCAGTCGTAATTTAGTTAAGCCGAGGCGCATAACAAAAAGACCGACTGTTTTGAGCAGCTAACAACCTAGGTTAACAATCCCCATCAATTTTCGGGAAATTTATTTTTTTACCAATTTTCGCATTTTTTATAAGGGGTTACATCATCCATTTTTGCGAAAAGTGGCCAAAAATTAAAGTTTTTAGATTTAAATGCCAATCGATTGGGAATTTAATTACGAGCTCAACGAGGTATGACATTCCTTATTCTGATCTTATTTCGCACAATGACGGCGAAAATACTGTTTTTTTTTTTGCGAAAAATAAGGATAACGACTGTTTTGATATTTGTATTGCTGTTGAAAATATCTAAGCAAAAATAAATAAGTATACAAACATTAAATTGAATTAAACATGTTAAACACCGGCTAGCTAGGGGTAATCTTCGACCCAGTCTGCCGTGCATTCAATCTAATTAAAACCCAGGTAATACCTCCTGATTATCCCCAGCCGTCGGCGACTTGTTGCATACTTTAAGGAGCCTTTAAGCTGTCGCCTCACTGGGAGCTGGTCGCATTACGCATACGCCGCATTGTGCTGCGGCGGTGGCTGTGGATTCATTAAATGTTATAAACTCATTACGCGTTTTGTCTGCCCGAATGGGTATTGTGTGTGGGGGAGTGCTCGATAGGGGGGGCTATCAGGGATGTTGAACGAGTGTTGTTGGTTTGCTGTAATAACCACAAAACATCTGCGAGGGCCGCACACTCGCACACTCGCACACAGTTGCAAATGAAAATCTTTGTGCAGAATTAATTAAGTAAACAATACGAAAATTGTGGAAATTGCTTTGAATGCGTCCCCGAACACTCACACATAAGCCGAGACACACATATATGTGCAAAAGTTATTGCCAGCAGCTGTTGTTGTTGCTCTTGTTGTTACACATTATTATTATGATGCTGCTTAATAGGCAGCGCCACTGTGGGCCCGGGGGGGTGGGTTATTGGGGGGCATCCTAGCCCCCCAGCCCCCCCCCCCCCCCCTTCTCGGCAACAATCCAGCCATTGTCTGCGGCAACAATTAAGCCGCACTCTGCCTTAATGATAGAGACATATGAAGAAAATGGCCAAAACAAAGGGGAGCCGAACTCCAAAGTGCATGAAAGGAAATTCGAAGAAAATGGCTGGGAAAACTCTGCGAAGGGAGCGCCATTTAGGGGGCGGAAAAAACTTTTGATCACTCATGAATATTAAATCGGAATAAGCGATTGTCCCACTTTGCCAGGCTCGAAATTAAATTCAAGGGTCCTTATTGAATGTATATAGTTCCTATTTATCTCTATATGTATATTAAACATTTATTAAAATTCTAAGAATCAATGCAGAGCCTAAAGTACTAAAGCTGAAGCATTCAATTTTTACTACGTATTCTTACTAAAGTATAGGCTTGTGCTAAAAACAGACTTTGCCTTAACTAACCCCAAATGATTTCTAAGAAAAATCTAAATCATATTGTGAATATCGTAGCAATAAAATTAATGAGCATTATTTACATACCAACCAAAAAAATCTTACTCTAAAGAACCTAAAAATTCTTCAAAATGCATTATCAAGCAAATCTTTTCAACATAAATGGCAAAGAAAGCCTATTTTCCATAAACTAATCATCGTTGTTCTTTTCTTCTCTCATACAGTTTAGCGTTGATCTTTCTCGAGCTTCCAATCCAAGCATTTATCAACCATTCCCCAAAAACTTTAAGATACATTCCAGTCCGCACGTCTTCTCTAGTATTTTCTGCCGGATTGATATTGTCGAGCATAAAGTTGACATTGAGGCCAGATAAACAGAAGTGGACGGCCGAAAGAAGATACAGATAGATATGCAAATTGATCCACTGACTGCCAAAAGCAGAAAGGGCAAAAAACAAAGCCAGAAGAAAGGCGGGAAATAGAGATAGAGATAGAAATAGAAGACGATCCAAAGGCTAAGCTTTGCGGCTCTCCCAAAATATAAACTATATATGAAAAACAATGGGCGAAGACGACTAAATTCGTTTGGCACTTTACTTGCGCATCATTAGCGTTCTTCTCTCTTTGCTTTCGTTTAACACATATTGGTTAGAAAGCTCGGCCAAAAAACTGGGGAGAAATATGGGCGAGGGGCGGCACGGGCGGGATTATTTTATGGTTTATCTCTTGTAAGCCGAACATATTTTACGAGCGCGACATTAAAAACAGCGTTTTGGGTCAAAGTTTGTAAGTTGCCAGTTGAGCTGTCCCAAAAAGCACTGGAAAAATAAAATATATACAAATAATATTATTATATATTATTTACAAGAAAATAAAATTCTTAAAGATTTGTTAAAATGTTGTTATAATACTAATCAAAAGAAATTAAATTCCAAATTTATAAGAGTACCTTTAATGAACACTGAAAAAATGTCTTCAACTCATTAAATCTTTTATCTTGGAATTCCAAGTATTTGCTGTAAACAACTCTGTAATAAAAATGCTGGTTAAGCCCTTTCTCTCACTGCATCGAGAAATCGTGTCCCCAGCTCGACTTCCTCTGAAGTTTATGGCTGCACTAAAATGAACCTATTCGATCCCAGATGAGGCCTAAATGCGACGCCTTGTCTTTCGGTTTTATTATCGATTTCCGTTCGGTACGGTTTACTCAGCTGCCAAAGTAAACTACAAACTATAAACAACAGCCATGACAAGTCAGAAATTCGTTGCTACCGTTCGTTGGCTTCTATGTCAAGATCAGTGGAGTGCCGAGTACCGAATACCAAGACCCAAAACCGAATTCCCCAGCCGAAAGAAATCGAAATCGAAGTCAAAAGTCGTTACAAGCTTTTTTGTACTTTCACTTGTGCAAACACGCGGCCAAGAACGCCGGAGATGTTGAGAGCTAACGGAGAGCAGGGTCATCAGCATCCGATACACTGGGCAAAAATCTGTGGAAAGTATTTTGATTTAGGTCTAAGCAAATGCTGGATGTAACGTTGCTTTATCCCAACTAGAGGGGTGATTTCGCAGTGTATTTAAAGATACTTTTCCATTTGGAATTACACTTTTAATATAATATTTAAAAAAAAAAATGTTAAAAAATATATTTATTACCATAACATTGTATATGACAGGTTGATATATTAGGTTCCTAAGTTTTTTGTACCTTAAGTTCTTTACCTAAGTTCTTCCACTCTCTAAACGTTTGAATTTATAATTCGTTTTTTGATATATCTAGTAAATTTGTATAACTTTGATCTTATAGCTGATTCCTCCCAGTGTAGTTTTGCATCACGATCATCAGCGGTGTGATGATCATCGTCTTCACGGGTCTTTTGTAGTTACAAGCGAGTCGGGTTCTTCAGTAGCCAGCCACGGGGCAAGTCGATCGGTCCAAAAGAGCGTGTCTTCAGTCTTCAGATCACGGATCACTTCCCCCAATTCTTCCCTTTTCGCATTCGCGGGGTCTTCGAGACCATTCTTCTATTTTTTTTTCTGGTGGTGCTCAGACAGTGTGCGTGGTGTTCTCTCTGTGGTTCTCGGTGGTGCATGACCCATTGACCGCATGCCCGGTCACGTGACCCACCTGCTGCTCCTTGGCTGCCTGCTCTGCCTGCTCGGCGATGTCCCGAGGACCGCGGCCCTCCACCGCTGGAGTCCCATGATGAAGGCCTTCCGCTATTTCCAGGAGACGATGCTCCGGAACAGCCTGGAGCGAGCCCACCTGAACCATGGGATCGTCTTCGAGTGTCGCACCATGTGAGTGGCTCATTACTTTTTAGAAGATCTTAAAGTATTCCTTGATTTAATATTGTATTGATATAAAATAGCTCATGGTATTCTATTCAATATGGGGCTATTGAAATTTTAAGGGGGGGTTCCTGGTTTCTTGAGGGATATCATAACTTCAATTTTATTCCAGTTCAGCAAAGGACTTTGGCAACGAAGTGCATTTCAATCTGCAACTTGGGGACCTTCGAGGATTTCGTCGGCTTGATCCTAAAAAAAAGTTGGCTCTATTTTTGCACGGATGGAATGATCAGGGCAGCAAGGATTGGGTGCAAGAACTATTGCTGAGTGAGTATATAAGTATTTACTGTGCTTTCTTAACAATGAACTGAGTCTTAGAACTCTAAGAATAGAGTTAAGGTATTGGACTAGTAAAATTTATCATATATACGTATTATATCATATAGTATTTGTATATTTGTTACCCAGCTTGGACCCTTTTCGACGCCAACTACAATGTGTGTGTCGTGGACTGGGGCAATCTGTCGCAGAATGACTACAAGTCCGCTTCCATGTCCATATTCGATGTGGGTCTAACGGTGGCCGGGATCATAATGGCGCTGGAGGAGCTGCGGCCCGCCCACTTCCATCGCAGCAACGTGACCTTGGCGGGCTACAGCTTGGGAGCCCACGCCGCCGGCTACGCGGGGGCGGTGCTGGAGGGTCAGGTGGAGCAGATCATAGGGCTGGACCCCGCCGGACCCCTCTTCTCGCTGCCCGCCGAGGTGGCGCCCAAGTACCGCCTGGACCCCGGCGATGCCCGGTTTGTCCAGGTGCTCCACACCTCCGGCGGATCCCTGGGCACGAGTCTGAAGTGTGGACACGCCGACTTCTATCCCAACGGCGGCAGGGCTCCCCAGACCAACTGCAAGATGTTCGCTAATCTGCGGGATATGCAAAACACCAGTGAGTGGTCATTAACTACTATTATGCCAAAGCCCATTGTTAGACCAGTAAACATAACATAGGTCAAAAATACAGTATAGCATAGTTAAGAAAAACAATGAGCTTGTCAGAATACAAGTATGTGATGGCATTGAAATGCAACCTCAGGAGCTTACAGAAATATTATAACCCATCATGACCTCGAGTTTAGCTAGCAAACTATTTTAAATTATGCCAAATATACAGGCTAGGTTGAATAATTCATTAGGAAACATTTATTCAATTCTATAAATATGGTATATTACCATAAATTATATTAAATCCAACAAATAAATACCATAAATTATATTAAATCAAACAAATATTCGCCTGGAATTTAAGAAATTTAGTTTACCTTAATTGAAAACATGTTCTTTAGGAATATATACTTTTTTATGATTTTTACCTTACCTATTGTGTTGTGATCTATTGAAATCTCCCTTTAATGATTTTGTTTTTTAACTGAAAACCAGATTGATTTAAATATAGTAATTTATAGAGATATCACGAAGATATTCTAAGACAATATATATTAATAATAATATTAATAATAAAGTAATATTTTTAAGAACTCTTCCAAATATTATCCTTCTATGGACACCCAATAATAGATGAATTGTAATATTAAGAGATCCATTGAAATTCACCTTTGGTAATACTTTTAAGCTGATAACGAGATGGATTTTACTATGGTAATTTACAGATCTAGCACAAGGATATCCCAAGATAAGACATGATATGCATAAGATTATATATAATATCTCTTTCCAATTTTATATTTTTCAGATCCCATCTCCTGCAGTCACTCGGCGGCTGCGATCTTCTTCCGCCAGTCGATGGATCCCGAGTACCCGTTCGTGGGCCTCGAGTGCGGGAGCTACCGGGAGTTCGCCGCCGGATATTGCGATGCGAACCGGAAGGCGCGCTTCGGGATCCATTCGCAGAGGCGTGTGCAGGGGAGCTTCTACTTCCGCACCGCCCCCCAGCAGCCGTACGTGCAGAGGCGCCAGTCGAACTGGCTGAGCGGGGTGGGGCGCATGGTGCCGGAGGGCGGAAGGAGCCCCCTCGTGCTGCGCCTCTGGACCAGCAGCTGGCGGCGGCGGGAGAGAGCGAGAGGGCGACAGCGGAGGGAGCGAGAGAGAGATCGCTGCGCGTGAACTAGTTCCTAGTGTTTTGTTAGTGCTATGAGGGCCTAAATGTATGCTCTCATTTTAACTGCGAGCGTAAGCCTAAGGGTTAATGAACAAGAGCTTATGAAAGGTAAAGTAGCCCCATCTATAATTCAACAAAATCAACATTCATTTATAAATGTTCATGATAATATCAAAATATTTTTAATATTATCAGTAAACTAACATAAATGTTTATTATAATATTAAAGTACATATAATATTTTAACAAAATTGGTAAATACCCTCTGGTCCCCTTTAAAACTAGAACCTCTGTATGAAAGATAAAGTAGCCCCATCTATAATTCAACAAAATTAACATTCATTTAAAAATCTTCATTATAATATTAAAATATTTATAATATTACAATAATATTATAATTAAACTAACATAAATGTTTATTATAATATTCAAGTACATATAATATTTTAACAAAATTGGTCCCCTTTAAAACTAGAACCTCTTTATCGAAGTCCTGCAAGTTTCTTAAAAGAATATTAAGCTCGAGAGTCGATTTCTTTCATTTTAACCACCAACCTGGCAGTAAATATTTCCGTTCAATTTGGCAGCCAGCCGATTTTCCCCATGTTCTTGTAAACTGCATAAAACAAGAAAAGCGAGCACACATGGAAAAGTCGTTGACTTGCAGCCACAAAACGGCGAAAAGTCGGCTGCATTTAACAGTTAATCGTAAAGCAAAAATGCGAAAAAAAAGAGGGAAGAACAAGAACGAGCAGCAGAAAACAATAAACTGAAATTCAATTTTCGCATTGTAAAACATAATTTTCTACAAAACTTGACGTCAGCTTGGCCCGCTTTTTGCTAAAAGGTAGTTAATATTTTTGCAGTCCATTGCGGCCGGGCCCCGCCCCTTAAATTCCCCACCTCTACATTTCACTGGAAACATAGATCGGGGTGTATTTTAAAACATATAATATTTTAAAAGCTGCAACTAAATTTTAAGTTATTATATTTATATATTATTATAACATATTTTTCATAGTTAAGAACCATTTTCCTTCTAATAGTACGAACCATATTTGTAACTGCCTTTAAGAAGTAAAAAATAATATATCATAAAAGAGAAATTGTTCCTGTCTTTGAAAACTATACTAAGCTGAATAAAAATATTACAAAATATTTTCCCAAAATTTTTATAAACTAAAAATAATTTCAAAATTTAGAAATGTAAGCCATTTGCTTAGGGAGATATTTTCTAAAATTTGAAAGTTGTTCGAATATATCATTTCATATTTTGTGGCCTATAGATAAATATTTTTTTTTTATAATATCATATTATGCTGTAGATGTTGTAGTTTCGAAAGCTAAAAATGTTTTCTGTATTTTCGAGTGCAGCTATCCCGATGAACATTCCACTCGAGTTGTTCTTGCTTTTTCCCATTGCTCCTGGTTGTTGCTGTTGTTATTGTTGTTGCTCCGCCTGCTGCTTCCTGTTTTGTAGCTGTTTTTGAAATTTATGGCGCCGTCGTCGCCTCTGCCGGGGCTCTGCCGCCGCCGACTTCTTCGCATGAGTTATGCGCTTTTTATTTCCAGCTCCTGGCCACGTTAAGTGTTAAATTGTTTTATGCATGCACGTGTGTGTGAGGCGCGCCGCGGCGAGGGAGCGAGCGAGAAGGGGCGATTGGGGAAAAGAGAGGGCGAGTGGGAAGCTCGGACTTGCCATTTAATTATGAAAGTTGATTTCAATGAAAAAAGAGGGCCAATGGAATGTGTGAGCACTGGGATCATTTTATCTAGATTCTAAACCAAAGATGGTCACACTTTCGTCATCGAAACTCTTAAAATTCTTAATTGTATTAATAGTTTCCCAATTATATTTGCCAAATTTCACATCTTAAGATCATTTCTTCTCCCTTTTAAGTTTAAAACCTTAAAATAATTAATAGGAATGCATAATTTTATTTTATCTAGATTCTAAACCAAAGATGGTCACACTTTCTTCATCGAAACTCTTGAAATTCTCAATTGTATCAATAGTTTACCAATTATATTTGAAAAATTTCACATCATAAGATCATTTCCTTACCCTTTTAAGTTTGAAACCTTTAAATATTTAATAGGAATGCAAAATTTTATTTTATCTATATTCTAAACTGAAGATGGTCACACTTTCTTCATCGAAACTCTTAAAATTCTTAATTGTATCAATAGTTTACCAATTATATTTCCAAAAATTCACATCTTAAGATATATTCTTTTCCCTTTTAAGCTTTAAACCTTTAAATTATTAATAGAAGTGCATAATCTAATTTTATCTATATTCTAAACCAAAGATGGTCACACTTTCTTCATAGAAACTCTTAAAATTCTCAATTGTATTAAAAGTTTACTAATTACATTTGCCAAATTTCACATCACAGATCAACTCTTTCCCCTTTTAAGTTTGAAACCCTAAAATAATTAAAAAATGCATTCTTATGCAGATTTGCTAATCTCTTAAGCTAAATGGCCAACAATAAATTCTACAGTTACTTCACTTTTTGCCATAATCCTTAAAGAGTTTTTTGCCTTCAATTTAAGTTTAAGCCTGTACTCACTATATGTGAGTAATTTTATTTGTTTTCATTGTGGTTAATTTCTGGGCAAACAAACAAAGGTAAAAAAATGGGAGGAAAAAAGGGGAAAGGTGGTGTTTTTTGTGCTCCGTTGACTCGAACCGCCAAAGTGGCAAGCGTTAATGCGAAAATCACTTATACACACACTCACTCACCTTCTCACACACACACACACGCAGAGGTGCGAGGGAGAGGGAAGAAAATCCTGTAAAATCTAAAGCAAATTAACGTTTTAAACACCTCAAAAGTTTCGTGCATTCGCGTGGTCCTTAACTCTATGTCCCTCTCTCTCTTCCATGTTCGGCCCTCTCTTTCTTTTTTATTCATTGCACCTGACGTCGTTGCTGATCCTGGCGCAAAGTTAAGTGTTTCTTTAGCTTAATAACGGAAACATTTTAGTTGCTGTTATGGAAAGGAGAGGAAAGGCGAGCAGGACCAGGGATAATAGAAACAGAAAGAGAGGGCTAGAGGGCGAGCGAAAGAGATGGAAAGAGACGGCCTGGGGCGAGGAGAAAGAGAGGGCAGCAGGCAACTTGAGCGATAGACGCTTACACATAAACACATTCAAATGCTTCCGGCAATGTGTAATAGCTGTACAAGGACGAGCTGCTCCTGCTCCTGTGGAAAGTAAAAAAAAGAAAGCCAGCAGGAGTAGGAGAAAGGGGGGGGGGCCAGAAGGAATGCCCTCCAGTGGCTGTAAATAACTCGCAGCAGGTGCCGTCCTCATCCAACGGTAAACGTCCGACGTCCAACCTTCAACGTCCAACTCCCCAATTCCTGAAGACATCGTCAATGGGAAAGCCCTGCGAAATACCAGGCAGAGGCGCCGAAAAGGGGGAGGAAGGGATGGTAGATGGTAGACAGGAAGGAGCAGCCAAAGAATTGCACAGCTCGAAAAATAACATTGCATACAGGTGAGCTTATCCTTGCGAATTCTTTAGCTAATAATATTTACAGAAATAAATATTTTACAGCATGAATAAATATAATCAGATATCTATAATGGGCTGGATAGTTTGTAAGAAGTGTATTCCCTATTTTGTATGTATGTTATAAGCATTAACTATAAATATTACATTTATTTTTCTTCCAGTTAATATTTTGTTTCTAACATTTCTAACATTTCTTGAATTTCTGTCTCGAATATCTGTGCTTACATCCGATTTCACCTGCCATAAAAAACATTTAACATTTTTTTAAGTGTTCCAAAAGAACATCGACTAGCGGCAACGTTTTCTTTTGATTACACGCCGTGTGGCCCTACCATTGTTATCCAACCACCCACATACCACCCCCTGAGGGACCCCCCCCCCAACACATTTTCCACCCACCATTTCCCACAGAGGGTCCCCGCATAAGTGCAAATGAGCATGAAAGATGAAATATTAAGAGTCGTCTTGGACTTTGGTTCTTTTCGGTCCCTGACTCCTTAGGGCTTCCAGCTCCCTTCCCCCTGCCCCACCTCTGTTTCTTCTTCTTCTCTGGTCGCTCCACTCATTTGGCCAAATGCAATTTTCGCTAAGAGCGCATATCCGCCAAAACAGACAGGGACTGCAAAAAAGGCGGCCAGCAGAAGCCAGAAAAAACTTGGTCAAGTCAGCAAGTCGGTCAGCTGCAAATGCACTGCAAAAAAATTGAACTGTGAAAAAAAGAAACTTAAGAAAATATCGAAAAGATTTAGGCTGTAAGATATGGTAAAATATACGACTTGGTAAATATTTACCCAAAGTAAGAATGTTTTTTAAATTTAAATAATAAAAATATATTAGATATACTAAAATATATTAACAAGCTTACAAAGTTTTTAATAAATGTTGTTGAAATTAAATAACCTTAAATAAAACGAGTTTAGTTTTAAAGCTTATTCAGTTAATAATTTATTTTTAAAGCGGAATACAAAGATGATAGGCCTTTGCTAAAATGTTAGTATAAATAATAATAATAATAAAAAATAATAATAAATATAAATATTAGAATGAATACATTCATGCGTAAAGACATATTTATATGTATATTTTTAGGCAGCATGTTGAAGGTGTTAAATATATTAACACAGATAGAATCCATTTGAATTAAATGCTTGGGCCGCCTAAAAGAATGCTCCGATTCGGCCAGCTTGTCTTGATATGCAAGTTTTAAGCGAATGAATGTTTCCAGTGTAGATTTCCCCCAGTTTCTCAACTGCACCGCCGCTTCTTCCTAGCTTTGTGCATTCCCCAGCTGACCATCAGCAACATTTCTGAGTGCAACCCTCGCTGTGTGGCATGCTGCAACATGGCCGCGATGCTTGACAAAAGTTATGGGCCTCCCCACGAGAGGGGTTTCGAGTTCTCCGAGGGGCAGGGGCAGGGGCAGGAGCAGGGGCGGCCCAGTGCCAGAACCCGTAATTGCAGAAGGGGGCCATCGTGTGTCTTGTTTGTCGCCGCCCCAAAAAGAAGGCGCTGCAAAGGATGCCAGGATGCAAGGAATGCCACTTGACACTGCCCATCAAAGGATCGATTAGGCGGTAACGAGGACTAGAAGGCCATATATTTTAGATCTATTGGAGCTTACGAAACTTATTTTTTACCTAAGCCATTCAAAACACTTATGATAATATTTATTGCCATTAAAATGGGGTGGTAAGGGGCTTTGAAAATCTTTAGTACCTAAAGTTCAGTTATATTTAATGCTTTTAATAATTAACTTTTGTAAAATGGAAGTTTTATGATTACAACATTAAGAACTAATTGATTCCAATTAAAAATATTTAAAATTATTTAAGAAGCCTTAATTGGAATGTTGAAGTGCCTAAAATCCATCAAAAATAGGAAGCTTAACTAAAAGAATAAACCTTATGTGTTTTCATTTATTAAGGCTTTTATTTTAGGTATTCATTTAAATTGTACCACATTTTCCTGCAATTCCGGAAAACTTTTAATAGATCTTAAGTACAATCTGGTATCCGCTTACTCCTCCTAAATCTTTGCCTTTCTCATTAGGGACTCCTTTGTTGTGACACTAAAATATTGTGTTGCAACCTTTGCTGGATTATCATTTGCCTTTGCAGTTGCACTTTTGCGCTGACCATTTGCACACCTGACCCCCGTGGAAATGCCGCCTTTGCCGTCGCTTTTCCCAGGACTTTTCCCTGCACTTGAGGTGATTAAATTTCCGCGAGCGGCTGGACAAAGGAAAAGTCCCCTGACCCTCCGCCGGCATTCAATTTCAAGCGTACACAATTTAGTTAATAACTTTTAAGCGGAGCGCATCATAAACCCTATTTTCCCCTCGTTTCCCGGCGTTTCCCTCTTTGTTTTTGTTTTAACAAATGGCCAGCAATAAACTAAACGCAGCGGATTACGACTGGGAATGGAATTCTGGCCAAAAAGGGACGGGGTCGGGGTGGCGGAGGACCGGAGTGGCAGGGTGAGAGGTCAGATCAGGCTCAACGCCTCTAAAAGGAGGCATGACCTCGGTCTAGGGATGTGAGTGCATCTGGGCTTCAGCTGAGGTGATTGCCGTTGATGGAAGCGTGATCAATGGGAAAGGTACACTACAAATATATATAAAAGTATTATAATATATATTTACTGTACTGCAATTTTAAAATTATTTATTTAAATATTATATATATTAATTAAATAAAAAGGTAAGCCAAAAAATTGGTTAAAAGATATACTTAATGTAACTCGATTCATTTGACACAAGCAAGAGAAAGGGTTTTTTTATAGGTATAGATATATCATAGGGCTTCGGGTTAAATAAAACTAGCTTTATTTAAAATCCAACATCTAATAATAAAATAATCTGGAAATCTTTTATAATAAATCTGTCTATCATAAAATTATTATAATCTTTCATAAATAATCTAAATGTAGACCTTAGATCTTAAAGTAGAGACACTACCTAGTCTAATTTTATAAAAATCTAAGTGTAAGTATATAAGTATCTTAAAATCAAAGAAGAAATCCAACGTTACTCAGAGTTTTCAAAGTTCGCTCATCCATCACGCAGCCAACTCCAATACATGTGATTTTCGCTTTGTCCTGCCCGTGGATATGGTTTTTCCGGCTGGGGCTAAGGATGCTTTTAACCAAACGGCAACAAGGCCAACACAACTGCTACAACTTAAGCTTAGCAGTGACAGTGGCGTGAAAGTGGCCAAGGAAATGCGGCCGGGAAAGGGGTGCAGCTGGGCGGTGAAAGTGGGTGGTGCAGGCCAGGGGCAGGGGAAATGGATGAGAGAAACGGAGACAATGCGGAAAATTGTTAGACACTAAAATTGGCTAAAAGGACTCGGCAGCCAACAGGCGAGTATGTTGATGCTGTCCCATCACCGTGGCCCACCCCTTCCCCTGCTTTCACCCCACTTTCACCCCACTTTCCCCGGTGTTTGAGGGAAGGAACTCATAAAAGTGAGCAACAAATTTCATTGTTTATGGCCAAGATACAGCTACATGTGTGTGTGTGTCTCAGCCATCTCCTTTAGTTTTCCTCTTTGTGCCTGCAATTTGCTTTGGCATAATGCTGGGCAATTTTGTGTGAGGCCTCCCAACCCCACCCATCAACCCCCCCCACCGAAACACTTATCCTTGTGCCGCGCATAAATAAAAATTACTTTCACTTTCATCCGAAACTTTCACCGAATTCCGTTGGCGAATTTCGGAGAACTCAAGGGCGGAAAACTATTTGAACTTGTACTATTTATTTTCTTTATCGAAAAGTTCGAAACAATAAAAGATTAGAAAATCAATAGCCCATCATGGGATCAGTGTTATGGGTATTAATTAATTTAAAAGAAACAATGTTTGATATTTTAGCTCTTTTCAAAAATATTATTCTGAATAATAACAAAATATATAAATAAAGCAACATTCAATTTTTTTAAAATCCTTTGTTTACTGCAGATAATTTTGATTTTTACGAGAAAATACATTAAAAATGTTGTTTGAGAAATCCTATACTCCATAAAAATGGAAATCTCTGTTTGCCTCTGCTTTTTTTAACCACCAAACATTTCCCTAACATGGTTTATTAGAATTTCGTTTTTATTAATACTTTGGAGCGGGTTAGAGCGAACTAGCAAAGCGTGAAATTAAATTTGACTTGCCCCGATATCATTCTCAGCTAAATTTTCATAGTTTTCCCCGCCATTTTTTCGATTTTGCGGGCGTTTTTTCATAATAATCCTTTTTGGTTACATTTTTCCTCTCGTTTTTTTTATGTGCCCCTTTTTTCGACTGCACGCAAAGGAAAATTGGGAAAAGGAAAAGGAAAAGTAAAAGTTGAAGCAGGCAAGGAAAGGCGAAGCGTAACGAACAGTTTTATACATGGCCATGGATTTTTACTAGGCACTAAAATTATATTTTCATTGTTATGTAGTGGGGTCGAAGGCAGCCCAATGGGGACTCGTAGTTTTTCGCATTTTCCGAATGGAAGCAATAGATTGGGGAGAAAAATCATGGGAGATACCCCAGCAAATGTTGCCGGTTCAAAAGGCCCAAAGCAACTGAAGACGAACTCCAAAGGATCCTACTTCGTGTGTCCTGCGGGCTGTGGTGGAGTTGAGTTCGGTTGTGGTGAGTACCGACACAGAGAGAGAGAGATATAGGGAATCAACAGGTGAAAACTGGAAGTCCTGGAAGGAAAAGCGGCTTACTCTTCAGCCAAAATTCATAAAAACCCATGTAAGTATTAAAAATATAAACAAAATTAAATGAATATTTTTAAAATATGTAAATATTAATCTTAAATTATTAAAGTTCTATTCAAAAAGTCAGAAGTAAGTACAGGAAAATCGAGAGTATTTTTAAACTATTTATTAGGACCCATCTCACATAGAAATAAGAATTTGAAAACATTTTCGAATGCCAAATTGCATAAGAATTATTGATGGCCAGTGTCAAATGCTGGCATTTATTAAAACATATCTCTGCAGCCTGCAATCGAATAACCTTATAATTCAACCAATTAAAAGCAATTGGCCAAGTTTGAAATTGAGGAATTTTCCCAGCTCTGGCCAAATTGTATTTAGCAAAAATGTGGCAAATGGATGAAAAGCGACAAAAAGAAAGGTGCAGACTAAGGAATGGGGCATTTTTGTTCGACAATCAAATCGAAATCTAACGAAAAGAGTGCAACAAAAAGTTGCAGTTCAACTTGTCCTGCATTTGGCACACATTTCTTGTTGCTGTTGCTGGAAAATTAAAACATATATTTTAAAAATGCAGGAACATTGAGGAATAAACACTCGAGGCGACAGTTGGGTGGGGGGGGAGGTGGCAGGTGGATCGGATGGAAAAACAATAATATGAAATGGCCGACAAAATACTTTAACAAATACCGAAAACCGACATTTTACCAACTGCATATTACGATATGCATATTTCATTTATGCCCAAAACAAATGCACAAACACAACTGCAGAATGCAAGGCCCACAGGGATCTGGGCTCTGAACAAACCGAAAACGATGGGCGGCGATTCTCCGAAAAGGATAAAGGATACTCGCAAATTGCCAAATTTAAATCGCATAAATATTTAATTGCCATTTCGCATAAAAATATTTCTCAAAATGTCAGCCATATTTGCGATCTTCGTAAATTTAACGATTTAAAATCACCTTTACTGGTGATTTTTATAAAAGTTGCTTAAGCACAAACAAACATTTTGAAATGCACTTAGTTTTTCGTTACAAAATTCCTAAAACCGTCCATGGTTTTCTGCAAATTGCATCTGCAACTGTCGGCATTTTTGCATTTAATGCCATAAAAGTTTATCTGCAAATGCTTCGCTGGGGGTGTGGGATTGTTACTTTTATTTTCAGTACTTTAATTAAATAAAATTTATTTGTTTGCACACAGGCAGCAGCCAGCAGGCCTTAATTGAGACCATTTTGTGCAATTTGGCTCTCTCGTTTACAATTATCCAACTCAACTTGAGTCCGTATTTTACTTAATTAATCACACAAAAAAGTGAAATAAATGGTAGTACACAATTTATGGAAGGACGAAAAGTAAATAAACAAATTTGCAATACATTACAAGTTTGTTTTTTCTGTTATCCAGGTGTATTTTGATGTTTTAATGCTCTGTAAATTTGTTTATAAATATTTTAACTAATTTAAAAGGTATTCAATGTTCAAGAGCCCCTGGCATTACCTTTCGGCCAGTTTTATTCGAATGAATTTCGGTGAATTTGTACCTTTTCGGTTCCGGTTTTTAAATGTCGCTGCCCAAACTTACATTGCGAACGCATCCGGAGTGAAAATGTTTTTATTTTATTTAATTTCAGCCGCTTGCTTTTTGGTCTCGTTTTGGCTGCTGCCGCTGCCATTGTGATAAACATATCAAAAAAATGTTTTAGTTTTATCCAAAAAAAAGCGAAGTGCAAAAAATATGTCGCTTTTTAAGCGTTTCCTCTATTTCTCGCTTTTTTGTGTTTTTGCACTATCATAAAAATGAAGGCAATTAAACAATTGTCTGTGTGTTTGATGGTGTTATCGCCATTGTTGCTATTGCCGTGGCTCCTGACAAAACGTTTCAATTAGTGCGATTATTGCATAAACAACAGAGGCAACAAAGGCGGCTAAAAAATCATGGCCTGTCCCTTACAATTTGGTGAAAAACAAGAAAAGGTTGCCGGTTGGCTGGCTTCTTTCTTTGTGAATTGCGGGAACGTTTTGTAAGTGTTTTGTTGAGTGTTTGAATGCGTTTGTCGCCCAGTTAAATGCATTTTTAAATGTGATTTCGTTTGGCTTTAAGGGGTCTTCAAAATGGGTTCTTGGCTCTGAGGAAAAACTGCATTTATCGCAGATTTGAGAGTTGATACTCTGGATTTTGATCTCTGGTCAAGGCCCACGGTGCGGTTGCCATTACCCAGATATTATGCAATGCCCAAGCATTTAGCCGCGTCAGCTGAGCTCTTAACCTGGCTCTCTGTTGTCTTGGCCATGTTGCTGTTGCTGCTGCTGTTGTTGCTGTGATCCGCAGCATTTGCAGCTTGTGCCGTTTACAGCGTTTACTTTGCAGCGAGCTGCCCAGCCTCTGCCGCCGCTGCTGCCGCTGCCCATACCTCTGCCTGCGTCGACGGCGACGTCCACTCGACTGCACTTCTCAAGCCTGACTTGGCACAGTGGTTGCAGTTGGCCAAAAAGTGAGCAAAAATGTACAATTATTTAAAAACACATTTTTGGCATTTAAATAAGGCTTAAATCCTTTCCAAAAAAATGTATGTATTCCTTTGAATGTATTTTTCATATCTTTTATGAATACATGTGGCTGCCTAAGTTTAAATTGGCTTAAATATTTATTTTGCTTTTGGTTATTTAATAAAATTATTATAAAAATAAATATTATTTTAAAATGCAATATTCTTAAGGACCTAGCTAGATTTAATATATTCAAAAGACAAAAAAATATTTAATACATTTTTTCTATGTTTTGAACAGTTGTTACAAAAATAAATATTATCTTTAGAATATAATATAAATAATAAATATTCTTAGAAGACAAAAAATAATATAGTGCCTCTTTTTAGTATTTTAAAAGGTTGTTGTTAGAATTACAAAAACTATTTTCAGAATGCCATATTAAATTAATTATACTTAAAGGACACAAACAAAGAAAGGAGTTTTTTAATTTTAGTTGGTTTGACTATTTTAAAAAAGTGTAAAACTCTAGTTTAATTTAATTTAGGTTTTTTTCAATTAACCCAATATTCTGGCCTGTGTTCACTGTGCCGGCGCCTCGGTTCGTTTCAGGTTTTGGGCCTGTACCGCCTCGTTTGGCTCTTTGAAACGGCCTCTGCCGCCGTCGACTGCGCCGTCGGTTTTATGTTTTTCTGTAGTTTTTAGTTTTTGAGGCTGCATAAAGTTTAAACAATTTGGCCGCCGCTCGCGTTTAGTTCTCTTTCGCGTGCGCCAAAACCAAGTAACCAAGTTAACAAGTTGCCGGCCGAAATAAATTTCGTTTTTTTCGACTTCAGCTTCGATTTTTTGTGCTCAAACGCACTTGGTTTTCGGTTTCGATTTCGATTTCAAGTGTTACAGATATATATTTTGAAGTGCTCGATTGATTGGCCGATTGATTAGCGGGCCACGTGAAAGTGAGTTTCATTGTTTGTTTTTCCCATTTTTCGATTTTTTTGTATTTTTATTTTGTTGTTGTTGCTGTTGCCGCTGGGCTGCATTCCACGTTACAAATATTTTTTGGAAATATTTTTTGGCTGCGTGAGTTTGGCAAGCGGCGCAAACATTAACCCACTGCTGACCTCTGGCTTTTAACGCGTGTGTTGGGCAAGGATTTTAACGAGTGTGTGATGAAAAAGTATGCGAAAATGTGTGTAATGGAAATTGGTAATTGGAAAACAAAGTGCGGGCTGTACTGGGCTTAAAAAATGTGAAATAATGAAATATGTATGTCGCCAAAATGAAGGAAAAATAATTTATACTGTTTTTTAATGTGTTTGCGTGCAGTGACAAATATCAGGAATGACTTGGGAATATTTTATGAAGAATTTAGCCTAAACAAATATTTATTTATTTAAACAAATGTGAAAAACAAATATTTATTTTCTTGCTTTTATTATTTCTAATTATTTCCTAACTTGTTTTAAATTGTAATAATCGGAATGAAACTTAATTGAGTCATGAAACGCCTTGAAAAGAGCCACCTGCATTCACTTACATTTTTTCAATAAATGCAACACTTTGCCTCTATCAACCATTAACCACTTAAAGCCGGTTTCCCTTGCTCCAGTTTTTGGGGTCTCGTGGAGTTCGACAGGTGAGCATCGCACAACGCACATCGCGCCCAGATAACAAGATAAAGTCAACAAGTCCCACGAAATCTTCGGCGGCCTTGAAACCGCTCCAAAGCCGAAAGATCAACAAAAACCAAATTCCGCACCAAAGGGGGAATAAATAAACATTTTCGGTGAACTTAAATCGGTTTTGAAGCCGAAGGCAGCTACGCATGCGCAGCGGCGTGTAAACAATAGTGACCCACTTGCCTCATCTTTCAGCAATTTGCTCGCTGCACCGGCGAAACTGCAGTGGATTGTGCAACCTGCGAGGGAGATTTACATATCGAGGCAAATGTGTGCAATTTGTGCAAATTGATAGGCCCCACATGGGTGGGGAAAACAGGGGCTTTCCAGTTACGCAGCTTAAGGAAATGCTACATGATACTGTGCATAGTGGGGAAAATGCAAAGTCTGATTGCGAATTGAGGCGAGAAATTTCCCGAAAATAAAACAAATAACAAAAATACCTAATTGCAATAAAATTACTTGGCAAATAAGCTAATATTAAGAAAAATTTGTATAGTAGTATATTAATAACACCACTTGGCTATGGATTATATGCAACAATCAAATTATAACATTCCATTCTAAGCCCACTTTGGTCAAAAATAAGTTGTACTCTGCAATTAATTTTTTATGAATTATTTTATCTGACCAAAGCTGGATTTTAATGATATAAATACCGTTTTTCATACAATCCCATATCTAGTTATAACTTAATTGCTTTTATAATAAAGCAAAACCATTGAGACAATTATGTTCAAGTTACCTTTGTTGCATTTTAGCCCATTACATATGAGTCAGCTGTTGGCCAAACAATTTCCCAACAAATTCCCAAATACACCGAAATTCCACCACCTTGAGGTGCGAATTAATCATACTTTCGAGAAACCGCCAGCTACTCCCCCGAAAGGCCCACAAAAGTCTCAATTGGCCCGCTGCTGACCAATTGAATGTTAATCAAAAGGCCAAAAAGCGAGGAAAAAACTCGGCCCTCGCCCATCAATTACCACTTGTCAATGTCGCTGGCTTCTTTTCTTACCGGTTTCCCATTGTGGCCAAAAGCGACATGGCAGTTGGCCGAAAGAATCCAAAATCCGAAACCAACGGAGTTTGGCAAGAGACGCGAATGACCTTGAGGGGAGGGGCGATTCGAAATCGAAATCGGGGTTTGTCGCTTGGGTTTTTGGTATGAAAGTCAAGGTTGGGTTTGCTTGATAGTTGTTTCATGATTAGCATTTGCCATTGTTGTTTCTCTGTGCTTTTTTTCAATTCCCCTTTGAGGGCTTATTTTTATGGCTTATAGTCTTGTTTAAGCGCTTTTTATGAGTGTCATCGGCTGGGAGGCAGATACAAATTGATTAGCCAAGGAAAAGTGCATACTGACAACTAAAACTTTTAGCACATATTGAACATCTGTCGGCTATTAGGAAATATAATTAATTTTTTTTTTATCGAAGAAATGTTAATAGATCTATTGTATATTTTTGTTTAAACTCATAGACGACAAATTGTAAGCTTTTATTCATTTGAATATACCATATTATTTAGTTGCTATTTCTGCGTTATGCATCTTTCAAATTTTACAATTGAGAAACTGTTAGATGATTTTATTTACTTTAATATTACTTATTTATTTAGGTGTTGGATCTGTAACCTATGCATCGTACAATTTGAACAGTTCAGAAATTGTAAGATGATTTTATTAATTTAGAACGAATTTTGATCGGCAAATTGCGAAATGAGGTCAGAATATGGAATGTTATACCTCGTTGAGCTCGTAATTAAATTCATAATCAATTGGCATTTAAATCTAAAAACTTTAATTTTTGGCCACTTTTCGCAAAAATGGGTGATGTAACCCCTTATAAAAAAGCGAAAATTGGTCCAAAAATAAACTTCCCTAAAAGTGATGAGGATTGTTAGCCTAGATTGTTAGCTGCTCAAAACAGTCGGTCTTTTTGTTGTGCGCTTCGATTTGACTAAATAACGTTTGAAAAATGGCTTAAAATTAACGTATTTTTCTTCCAAAAAATGCTACTCCCTATTTTTGCCCAAAAAGGATCAGTTTTTTCGTCGACAAATTACGAAATGGAGCCAGAATAGGGAATGTCATACCTCGTTGAGCTCGTAATTAAATTCCCAATCGATTGCCATTTAAATCTAAAAACTTTAATTTTTGGCCACTTTTCGCAAAAATGGATGATGTAACCCCTTATAAAAAATGCGAAAATTTGTCAAAAAATGAATTTCCCTAAAAGTGATAGGGATCGATAGCCTTGGTTGTTAGCTGCTCAAAACAGTTGGTCTTTTTGTTGTGCGCCTCGATTTGATCAAATTACGACTGAAAAACCGCTTAAAATAAACTTTTTTTCGTCAAAAAAATGAAGTGCTTCGTAACATTTTTTCAGTCAGACACCAGGCAAACAGAAAACTTAGCAAGTGACAGCTGGTAGCCAAAAGTGAACCTAAACAGCTGTTCATTTTCAAGATGGCGGCCCTTTACATTTTTCCCCTCCACCCACTGACCAATAGGAATTGATCTCCATGGGAAAGAACCGTTAGTTGGGAGCCAAACGCAGACCAGAGATGAGCAACCATGCCGTTTTCACTAGTTTGTCACGATCCTGTCACGAACTTGTCACGATCTTGTCACGAAGTAACAGTTAAGTCCTATGTATTTGCTGAGGCCATGCCGAAAGGAAGAAATCACTAGAGCATCTCTAAGTAAGCTTGGAATAAGCTAATCAGCTGATCGTTTTCCACCTACTAATCGTTTATGTTCGCCTGGTGTCTGAAATTAAGAAATCAAGAAATCGGACCATTTTCTCGACGAGCAAATAAGATATTTTGATCTTATGATTTCTATAAATTGACATTTTATGAGGTCTGAAATTTAATTTCTTGATTTTTGACACCAGGCCAACATAATCCATAGCAGGTGGCTGATGGGCGTTAAGATTTTTTTAATGGAAGGACACCGTTAGTTTAGTGTAAGCCGACTAGAGGTGGGCTATTGCTTAGTCGGCAACAAAATGCCTTACATATTTTGAAGTGGCACACCTCTAGTCAAGCCTTAAAAACTAATCGTTGGCCGCCTACAAATTTTCCTGTTCGCCTGGTGCTTGAAATCGAAAATAGCTAATTTACTTCAAAAATTGAAAGGCTTCGTAACATTTTTTCAGTCAAAATGCTAGATTTTTGGTTTTCAGACACCAGGCAAACAGAAAACTTAGCAAGTGGCAGCTGGTAGGCAGAAGTAAACTTAAACAGCTGTTAATTTTCAAGATGGCGGCCCCTTACATATTTCCCCTCCCCCCACTGACCAATAGGAATTGATCTCCATGGGAAAGAACCGTTAGTTGTAAGCCAAACGCAGATCAGAGATGAGCAACCATGGCTGTTTCACGAGTTTATCACGAATTTGATACGAGCCTGTCACGATATGCACGAAAAAACAATTAAATCCTATGTATTTGCTTAGGCCGTGCCAAAAGGAAGCAATCACGAGGTCATCTCCAAGTGAGCTCTGATTAAACTCATCAGCTGATCGTTAGGCAATGGAGAAATTTGACAATCGATTGGCATTCAAACCTTAAAATTTTAAGTTTGGACCAATTTTCGCAAAAGAAGATGAATAAAATGAATAGGGAATGTAATAACTCGTTAAGCTCATAATTAAATTTGGAATCGATTATCATATAAATCTAAAAACTTTAATTTATGAAATTTTTTGGAAAAAATATGATACAAAATGCTTTAAATTGATCAAATAATAAATTTCCCAAAAAGCGGTGACAGCGATTTTATTTAGATTTACCCCTCTCGCAGGCAACTACTTCAAGACGTTGCTCATCCTTATTGAGTGCATAATTTGACTTGGAACCCCGTCTAATTTTGGTTTTCAATTCAAGGGGATTTTTCGCCCATTTAGAGTGTGGGAAACCGGCAGCTGCGGAGAAAATATCGCAGAGCGATATGGAATCGGCAGACCAACAAATGTGTTTATGCAGCTGCACTGAAAAATTAAGAGCGTTTCCCGCAGGGCTGGATTAAAAACGGCACGGAGGATAACTTAAAGTGCTGCTTCCCCTGGAAAAACATGGCCATATCAATATGTATGCCTTATTTATTGACTTGCTGGGCTGGGAAAACGGAGCTGGGGAATGTGTATGGGAATGCCGCGCTGCAGGATGCCGCTTTTTGACAGTTGGCACGTAGCCGGGCCAAGACGATGGGGCGTATACGTATTATGAGTTATGAGCTCGCCTCGCCGATCACGTATACGCCCCCTACGGCTGGCTGACTTTCTGGGCACCCCGCTGTCCCCCGCCCCTGGCCACTTAAAATAATGTTGATGCCGAACAATTAAATAGAAGGCCCCGCTATTGTGAATTTAATTACAACTGTAAACAGTTTTCCTTCTTTTTGGCGGGGGGGGGAAACTGAAAACTGAAAACAGAAACAGAACAAAACCAAAGCAAACATTTTTGAATGCCATATTTTGTATTTTCCCCGTTGTGTGTTACTTATTTTTTTAGCCAGCCATTAGCAGCGGGAAACGGGCGGAAAAAAGGGTTCCACAGGGGCGGGGAAGGGGGCGGTGAAACACTACGCGCTGAGAAAAGCAATTTTCCGGTTGAGTTTACAAATGGCGGGCGCGGCCAGCGTTGAAAATAAATGACATATCACAGAGTCTGGTCACCTTTATGCGATGTCCAAAGTAAACACATGAAAGCAATGCGCCAGGGGCGTGGGCGAGGGGTTCCAAGGGGGGCCTCTGCCGTATCCTTGTTTGTTTATTTGCCTGCCTCCGAGGACTCCTTAGTTATGCATGTGTGTGTGTGCGGGGCGTGTTGTGTGCATTTCGATGTATTTGGCTGCGGATGCGGTGTGTTTTAGTGGTGGCCTGTGGTTTGCTCGCTCGGTCTTTCCGGAATTCCTCTGAAGCCCCATTCGGTTTGGATTCTATTAAGGGGAATCAAGATGCCTATCTTCGTGGGATTCTGGAGCAGAGCTTAGCCTTTGGCCTATTATCACTCATTTCCATTCAGTTTCTGGGAGTGAAACATATACTGATAATGTATTGGGGTAATAATACTTCTTATAAAGGAAAGATACTATTATTATTATAAAGCCCAAAACCTATTGTACAAAAATTGTTGCATTGATAAACCCTTTATAAGAATGGGTATAGTTTATTGCTATGTGGTAAAGGAAAAGAATATTATAATAATATAAATGATAGAGGTTTCTTTAGATATAATGATTAGGAATGACAACCTTAAGATATTTTGCTTCCCTCATTGCTGATACTTTTCTTGGGACCACTTTGCTCTTCCTTCTTGATATAAATTCCTGTATATTAGTACTTATTATTAATGAAAGATATTAAAAGAATTGTTAATCCCAATCTCTCGGTATGAAAACTTTAAAAAATACCATTTCCTTGCTGGTATATTTTTTCGGAACCTAAATATGAACCCATCCTTATGATTAATCATACCCGGATATTAGGATTTATTGTTAATAGAAGATAGTATAAATATTGTAAGGCCCAATACCGATTTTATTTTTATTTTTTTATTGGTTAACCCCTTTTGATATTATATCCGGTTTTGAAAACCTTATGAAATTACCCTTTTCCCATGTTTATACTTTTTCGGGACATATTTGCCCGCCCTTTCTGGATATCAATAAATGGTTGCCATTCATTTTCGGCCAACTTTTGTAGCCCTGGTAGTTGGTGTTGTTTACACGAACACACATACACCCACACCCACACACAGACAGACACACATTCCCGAGGACAGTTATGAATGGCAATCCATTCGCTTAATGGAATTTCGTGTTGTTTAACTTTTACGTGGCGCCCAGGCCAAGAGAGAGAGGGGGGGGGGGGAGGGGGGGGGGGGGTTTGGGGAAACATATGTGTGTCCTTGGGTCAGCTGGGGTCGCCCTTAGCCACCCACCACCCCCTTGTGCGACCCATCATCGTAAAGCTTTATTAGCATTTATTATGCAAGACTTTGCCTCGGTCAAGTTTGTGTCTCTGTTTTAGTTTTATGATCGCTTCCGACTCGACACCTAACCCCACCCCCCCCCCCCCCCCCCCCCCCCCCCCCCCTTCCCCCTCTTAACCCCTCTTGGCCAGGTTTTAATTTCAATAAACGCACATTTTATGACTGCTCAGGTTTATGACCACGTAGGATTTATTTATTTTTCATTACATTACGCCAAGTGCGGGGCCAAACTTCAAAACTCAACGGGTTGATTCAATTGGATGGTTGGCAGGGGCTGTAATGGGTTAAGGGTGGTGCGTGTATGCGTGCGGTTCGCATGTGTAATCAACAAAAATTGCCGAAATGTAACTCGATAATTTCGCTCGCACACAGCAATGCACACGAAACCAAAACAGAAATAGAAACAGAAATCGAAACTCTGAAACCGAAACTGAAATTGCCAAAATGGAAATCGAATTGCTGCACGGAAAATTCTGGATTCGGGATTCTGGATGGGGGCCTCGGAGACTGGGAGGAAATTGGGAAAAGGGTGGTAAGGGGAAAGGGGAAAGGGTTAAGGGGGAAATGCATTTTCAGGTGGACAAATGTGGCACTGGGTGCGTAGTCGAGCTACAGTGTGCAGCAGTGACAAATGTTGATAAGATGCCATCGATTCGCATAATTTATGCTGCCACCATGGGCCACAGTGGGCTGGAAAAGTATGTCGACAGCCGAAGGGAAAAGTGTGTGCTGTAACAGAATTTTTGAGCAACCAAAATGTATCAAATAGTTTTTAAAATGGTTTATTGTCTCAATTAGCTGAGTTCTAAGATATATCATTTATGATGATGATCAAAATATATCAAAGAGTTCTTAAATATAGTTTAAGGACTCTATGAGCTGAGATCTAAAAGATATCACATATGGTGATCTATTATTTAAAATTCTGAAGTTCTCATCTGAGTTGAAAATGTTCTTTAAAATAGAATGACATTTTTGAAGTTTAATATATTTTTATTTTGAAGTTCAATTGGCGGTATTTACATTGTATATCATAACAAATAAACTATTTGTCCAGTCAGTTGTGCACACTTATCAAAAAGTTAATAAATAAACTCAATTTAACTTTTCTTTTTTAACCATTTCGTTCTAATATTGAGAACCTTGAGACCAAAATGTACTTACACGGTTTTTAAGAACGAATGTTCTCAATTCATGACAATGTACTTAAATAATTCTCTCTGTGTATGAATGTTTGATGTAAGGTTAGGAAATGTGTGTTTCAGAACCAGATGTTCGTATTACACTTCCTACAAAGACAACTAATATATAGAAAATTCCCAAAGAAACCAAAAAAATTTAAAATTAGGCCTTAAAAGTAGTTGCATTTTCGGATTTGCAATTGAACTTTTGAGGTCTACTGTAGCCCCTTGGGAATATTTCCTGGGACACCCACTCGAGCACACATGCTCACACTCACACACCCACAGACTGACTCACACCTAGGCACTTATACAACGGTAAGTCTCTGCTGGCGTCGCTGCCGGCGTCGCCAATATATCGAGGACATTTAAATCGCTCTTAAGTCTCGTTTAATTGGTACTTAGCATGCAAATGCAAAATGAGGCGAGATCCAAGGCAGCAATTGTCGCACTGTCTGTCTCGCTCTGTCCCTCCATACCCGTCTCTTTCTTTAGGTCCTTGTTGGCGGGTATGTGTGTTTGTGTGCATATGTGAGTTCCTCTGTGTGGGTGTGTGTGTATCATTAGTTACATGGACAATATGCCAGGCACATCGTCAGTTTGAGTTGCTTTCGTTGTCTCAGGCGGAGAAACCCTTTCTCCACTTCCTTTCTCCTGTCTCCTTTCTCCGCTTTCTCCTCTGCAGCTGCTTTGTTCAAGTGTGTTTACCAACACAGGCACACAAAGAGTTTTGCCAACACAGAGAAAATCAAACAAACTCATTTTAAGCCCCAAAATAAATAAAGTTCTTTACTTAAATTTAATTATAGAATCTAAAGCTATTATGGAATAATTTTATAAGTATTTTTAATAAATTGTTTTAGTTTCTAATAATAAAAATCAGATATATTTTAAAAATTACTGATTTTATTAATGTTTCTAACTTAACAATTATTGTCTGATTCTGAAAAGCAATCTTTAACTATCATGATGCTACTTGTTTATCACTTATTATTTTTACTTCCCCACTTTGTCCTGGCTTTTTCGCTCAGTGCACTCCAACCATAGCTTGAGAGAGCGCTGAGAATCGAAACGAATCGAATCGAATCACATTGCATCAAATCAAATCAAATTTAATTGAAATGCCATGCAAAAATATTTTGAGAGCAGAGACGAAAATTGATTGATTTTTGGCTAGCCATCGAAAAGTCCGATTTAAATGCCACGCCCCCTCTTCGCCGCCCACTTTTTCCCTGCGGCCAGCACTCATTGATATAATTACAAAGTTTTGTTGGCCAGTTGATGAGCCAGTTGGAAAACATAATCAAGAATGCGATTTTGCCGTTCCCCATCTCGCTCCCGCAGCCCAAAAAGTTTTAATTTCAAATGAAGTTTGAACAGGGGCGTGGGCGAAAGGGGGTTGCCTGGGGGATGGGCAATAAAATAATCAAAGCGTGCACAAAAGTGCAACGAGAATTGCCGAAAAACTGGTAACAAAAGTAAGCGAAATGAAGAAGAAAGGCGGAAAGAAAGCGGGGTGGCGATGCCATCATCCAAATAGGGGAAAAAGCCAAAAGGCATGGGACAAAAAAGAAGGGGTATTTGGTAGGCGATAGGAGGTATGACAAGTTCCTGTAAGTATGCAACACAAAATTTTATATCCAAAAGTCAGGATTATTTTTCATTGCATACTTTCGGACACCTTTCCCTAAGCTCATATATTTTAAACTATTGAGCTGTTGATAAGATATCTTGGAATAGTTTTATCTACGACTTTACTTATCCCTCGTATCTGAGGTGTCCCTGTAAGTAAGTTAATGTTATATTCGAAAGTAAGGATTATTTTTCATTGCATACTTTTGGACACCTTTTTTCTAAACTCGCGTATTTTAAACTATTGAGCTGTTTATCAAATATCTTGGAATAGTTCTATCTACGATTTTACTTATCCTTCGTATCTGGGGTATATACCCCCCCATCTTACAGGGTGTTTGGGCTTTGAAAAAAGGGTTTGCCCAGCTACAGGGCAGTGCAAATTTACCTGAAGACTGGGGGAAATAGGGGCGGGAAACAAACTTAACCGGAAATCTAGTCGAAAAATGGGCAAAGTTGCCAAACGGAAGCGGGCGTCTGAAAATGCCAATGCCGTTTGTCCAGGCGTAATGAAAGTCGGCCAGAAAGAGACAGTGCATGGGCGGCGGGACAGGGACAGCTATTATGCGCCATTAGGGCATAATTAAAATGCTCCGAGCAGCGGAAGCAGCAGCAACAACAAGTGCGGCCAAGACGCTGATAATGACAACACGCTGAAGGAGGAAGGTATCGGGTGGCAAGGGGAGAAAGTGCAGGTGAGCGGAAGAAAGCAAAAGAAAGCGGTGGAGCGGCGACAAAGTTGCCAGGGCAAACACAGGAAAGGGTTGCCCAAAAAAGAAGGCACTAAAAAACAGGGGCAGATCAACAGGGATAGTTTTAGGGCTACAAATATCCCCAAAATATCTTAACAGACCTTAAATCCTTTATAAGGTCTAAAAGTAAGCTACTATTTCTGTTAAGGCGATAAGTTCGTTCCTTCTAAAGAGATATAAAATCGCAGGCTGAAAATTCTATAATCTTTAACAACTCTTCGGGTTGTGAAAGTTCTTTTTAAGAACTACAACTTTAATTCTTAAATCAATCAATTTTGTAAAACCCCTTTGAAAAATTTTAAACCACTGCTTAAGGACTTAACCAAAAAAAGCAAGTGGAATTAAGCCAAAGCCAAGACAACAGTTACAGATATCCCACTCGAGATATTGTGTGTGTGTTTATTTTATTTGGTACTTACTGTACTTGCAATTCTTAAAGTGAAACTAATAATATCTTTGCTTTTAATTGCTATGGGCATAAAATTATATTAAATGGCTTACCCACAATTGAAATTAAATGAAACAGATTAGCAATATATTGTTTGCCTTCAACAGTAATTACTTTTCATATATCTCGATAACAATCGCCCGACTCTATAATTTTGATGGCCACTGTGTGCTGTCCATTCGGCTTGGAATTGGCAATAAGGACTTTGAAAAGGGACTTCACAGCTTTCACTTAGGTTCGCACACTCTTTGCACTCTGCACTCTGTGGGTATTTTTTTCTTTTTTACACATCCCCATGATCAATCTGTGCAATGAATTTTGGCAATTAAGCAATCACTTCGCTCATATGCATGGAAATTTCGGAGCCCGGTTTCGTGGGGATGTGGTTCTTGGGTGGGGGAACTTGGGCCCCAAAGACGCTGCCAGAGCTCAAGTGCACTATCCAGCCGAAAAACTAGTCTCAACTCAACTCAATGAAATGTTTGTCTGTTATATGTACCGTTGCGTTTCGTTTGGGTTCGGTTTGTCCTGCTTTTTTTTTGGGGGAAAGGAAGGAGGAGATCCTTCTGCTTTTTCTGCTGATTGCCTTACGCTACAACAGGCAATCTATGGGAATAAAGATATGCATATGTGTGCCGTGTGTGTGAGCCATGCATTTTTATGGCAGTGCTTTTTTGGGGCTCGGGGAGGTCGGTGGTCTATATATAAGGAGGGGATAGGATAGCATAGAACGCTCTCGAAAAAGCAAAAGTTTTCACTTCAAGTACTTTTTTCGCTCTGCTTCTTGGCTATGCTGGTTTTTTTTTTTTTTTGGCAATTTGCTGTTGTTGTTATGGTTGTTGTTGTTGTTGTTGCATCATCATTCGCCTGGCAAAAGAGTTTGAGCACTTGAGTAGCATTAAAGCATCAAACGATTGTCTACGGAGCCAAAGGCAATTGACTTCTGCGCTGAACGATACCGGAGAATATGTGCCATGGGATGGGATATACGGCGAGGGGATAGGTCCAAAAATGACAGGGAATATTAGCAAACTAGAGATGAGAATACCCTTCGTGGAATAAAAAATAAATTTAAGATAAAGAGATCAAAAAGCTACCTGCAATTATCTTCTATATTGAAATCAATTATTATAACAACGAGAATCTTGGAATTTTTAATCGAACTTACCTAATATTATTATTATCCTTATCATTTTCGTATACCTCTCAAAATACCCATCTGATTGATATGAAAATTGGTACTTATATCCACATGTATATTATAATGGAACAACCTTAAGGTTGGCCAAGTCAATCAAAAGGGTATCAAAATTGGCCCCTGCACATAAGCCTGTGTTTTGGTGTAATTTTAGTGCTACAGATTTTGATTGGGAATTTCGATATGCTACTCAGCTGACTTGACCTCATCCCCATCGACGGGAAATGGATACCCTCTCCCCCCGCCATCAATCAGATTTTCCCGCGTGATGGGGAAAATGAAGTGCCAACGTTTTCGGCAAATGGCCAACAATCCAATCGAATGCGCCAATTCTGCCGTCAGCTGCTCAATTAGCCACACTGAAAGAAATACTCAAAAAATGAAAAAAAAAAAGCCTTTGAAAGAGAACCACTGCTCGTTGCTTTGTATTTAGAAAACAAATATACCCCTAATTATATTCAATTTTGCAAATGGAAGTGCACAAAGCCCGAAACTGATTCAAATGATTTCAATACAATTTTTACATATTTTGTGCAATTTATTCCGACTATAATTTCATCAATGCTACACTTGCCCTCTCTTGCCGGCTAAAGAGGTCATTGCATTTTCAATTGCGGCATAATCGGACACAAAATGCTGCAAAATGTAGCAAATATAATATAATCATTGTTTTTTTGTGATTTTTTGCTCAGCCGGGGTGGCATTGAAATAATTTAAATTATTTTCGCATTGCATTGAAAATTATGGCCAAACAATTAAGCGGACAGTTTTTGGCCTTTGCCAGCGGCCAATTGCTGTTTTCTATTAACTCTTTGGGCCCAAAGGGGCTTAAATAACGCAGAAATACACAGCACACACAGCCGCATTGTGACATTAAATGGCATTTGAATATTTTGGATACTTTTGCGTATTCCGTTCGGCTGGCAGAAATGCAATTAAAATGTAAAAATTTATTAAGCTACTTTGGCAATTTTCCTAATTACGCGCATTAAAAGCAAACAGTGAAAAAAATGTGCATTTTACACAATTTGCGAGGGACTTTCCCCGTGGCAGCGGAAAAGTTGACTAAATATTGCAAATTTGATTGTCACACAATTTCGGCTGCATACTTTCAGGGGGCGCGGTGGAAATTCCGCCTTCTGATGCAATTATGCTAAGAGAAAAGCAGTTTCCCATTTTCCACTGGACAATTACCAGTCCTTGTAGTTGGCGAGGTATTTCAATTAGGCTGGAAATTTGTCTCAGTGATGAGAACGAGGGGACGTCTTCAGGGGACTCATTACAGAACTTCTACGTTTTTCGTTTGAATTTTAAAATCATTCCTATAACGTTGATTTACTATAAAATATTAGATACAACTATTTTTATAAAGAAATATATTTATGTAGATTTATTAAAGCCTTAAATTCTATTGTTGGTATAAACTCTTTAGATGCCCCTAAGCTGTGAAAGTATTTTTACAAAATATGTAAAAAATATATTGTACAGCACTGAATTTTTTGGTGTTTATTTCCACCCGTTTCGCTGACACCCAATGCCTTTTACCATTGACCCCTGTTTTTGCGAAGCTCCCCATTCGCAAATTTCCATTTCAATTTCGCTTTCTGCCGCTGCTGTTCTCCTTTTTGAGAGCTGTCACCGAACATGATTTATGCACCGCCTCTGCGGGGGCGTGTCACTTCTATTGCCATCGTTATTCCGCTGGCCGATGACAGAATCTGCCATTGATCGATGCAATTTGCAATGGATTAATCACGCAAAGAGCCCGGCCATAATGAAATATATGTGTTTTTATTTTCGCAGCATGCAGTTCGGTGAAAAGAGGAAGTTGCTGGCTGTTGGCATCCTGCTTATAAGCCTGGCCTTGGTTCAGGCCGCGGATCCCAGCTCCAGGGATGGACCCCACATAAGGCACAAGCGTGGTATCTTCTGGGACTTCTTCCAGAAGATGGTCATCACCAAGAACCTCATAGTGGACGTGAGTTGTAATACCCAGTTGCGTTTTCTTACATACTGAACACCATTTCTAGCAATACACGGACACACGTAACACCCTGAATGACATATACAATACTGTCAATGAACAGTTCAGCGATCCGGGTCCCGAGAAACCCACCAGTCGTCCTAGGGTGACGACTGAGAAAATTGTGAGTATTGCAGGGTTGTCGAAGAATATAATCTATGTATGGCTTATACATATTTTTACCATAGTCTATAAGCGGCGAGGAAAGCGGCAGTAACAGCGAGGAGCCCACCACCACGGAGGCCTTCACGATCTCCCGTTACGAACTGGGTCGCATCCTGGGCAGGAACTTCCGGGGTCTTCAGAAGCTGGCCATGACCGAGTTCGATACCGCCCTTAACGTAAGTACTTTTCAGCAATTAAAGTAATAATTATAGAATAATTATAATTATACTAATTTTAAAGTAGTAATATATTTTATAACATTACAATATGTATGAACAATATGTATCGATAGTGTGGACAAACCTCTTCTTTTGGTAGTGTTACCAGATACTTCGTTAGTTAGTCTTCGCAAAGCACCAGAGGAGAACATGTGCAGAACAACATATAAACAAGTTTTCAATGTAAATCCATCCAACCCAACTATTATAAATAAAGCTACCTATAATACTCGAAAAGCTACCCTTCACATATGCTATGCAAACTATTAATAAGGCCTTATGACACTGATTTTATTTATAAAGGTCTTGAAAACCTTTAAAAAATATGGTTTAAAAATATTTTATGAACCTATACAATAACCAAAACACATATGCTATGGTTAATATGACTTTTTGAAATAAGCCGAAAATCAAGCTAGTGTCATATGGCCTTAAAATAAAAATTAAGTTACAATAAAGCCTAAAATGATATTTGGATCATAGTTAACCGAAATGCAATACCTTTTACCGCTTTTAATATAACCTTTTTAACTATCTTATGATTTGAAATATATTTTTCTGTTTTCTAGGCCACCAAATACAATCTGGCTGAGTACAAATCGGAGGCCGATAAACAGTTCGCCAATAGTTTGGCGGTGGAGAAGAAGAACAAGCTGAAGAGTCTCAAGGGCTGAGCCACGCCCCCTTTCCCAGTGCCCCACGATAGTTATCTCTGTGATAGGCTGATGACTGTATTTCCCTGTTTTTTTGCTTATTTATTTGTTAGCATTCTCGCAACCACGTACATATAGTGTATCGAATAAAGGGCGGATGTGAGTGCGGCTGGGGAAGTGTCCCCGAACGCATACGGATTCGTGTCTACGACTATTGTGTGTCAAATTAAAAAGTTTTCTGTCATAATTTTATTGATAAACTTTTAAGTTAAAAAAGGAGCACCGAAAAAAGCGGAAAACAAACACCGAAGCGGAAGAGAGTAACAGAAAGGACAAGGATGAAAATGAAAACGTTGTAAGACCGGGAAAACTAAACAGAAATTGAAGGTCTGTCTTTGGATTTTTGTTGGGTTTCTATGGGTACCTATATTTATTATTTTTGTAAATATATATACATATGATTAAACTAATGTTGTAAGGAATGTTCTAAGTTTGAGTTTGGTTGTTGTTAGGTCAAATAAATAAAAATAATAAATAATATTATACAACTTAAATATTTTGTTGGTTACTAAAGATAATTTAATATATTTTTTCTTATTTTTTGGGATATTACTTAGTTTTTCAGTGAATATGAATTCAGAAAGAGGTCCCTGTATAATTCTGCCGCTTTTCCCTACAAAGGCTGTAAGTTTGTGTTGGCTGAAATCGAAGTAAAGTTGCAAACAAATCCAAAAGGCAAAACTTGGTAAAATACAAAGACAGTTTTGGGTCCTGTCTGCCCTCTGCAGGATCTGCTTTCTCCTTTCTGCTTTCTTCTCGCCCTGTTCGCCTCCTTTGGCCGCCGCATAGTTAGCAGAAACCACTAAAAGTGTCATAATTCGATGCCCATGAGATGGCTGTCTCGAAAGTACGTTGGCCGACAAAACTTTGGCGGTAATGACTGTCGTTCTCCCCTGAAGCCCCCCTGAAAACCCCCCTGAAACCCCACTAAAACTGCCTTGTGGTGCAACTGTGCGTATGAGCAACCTGCCTTGTCTGCAAACTTCTGTCGGGGGAAAACAACGGAAAAGCCAAAAAATACCAGGCGAATGTTTGCCAGCCGGAAACTTATCGAAAGTGGCGAGCAGTTGCAGCTGCAGATGCCGGGGGAAATATCTCTCAGATAAACAGATTCCCCTACACTTTAACATTTATTTCGCCATTTGATTATCAAAGCCATTGGGATATAACGCATTAAGCTAAAGTTTTTAAAAGGCATGGAATATATTTTTAAAACTATTATTAGTTATTAAATTTTGTAAACGATTGTAAATATTTGATGTGCCAGTTGGTTATTAAAAATATCTGCAGGCCAAAAAGCAAAAAATCTCGAAAATAAACATACACTGCCCGAATGAAAATAAATTCCGAGTGAATAATTTATTGCGCTTTGCTCGTGAATTGCTATGAAAATATTGTTCTGGTCATTTTCCCTTAAACAACTGGCACTCCATTCCATTGAAAACAAAACCCCCAACCCTCCACACACATTCGACTGCAATTTCAGCTCTGCTTTCAAAGCCCAAAGTGATAATCTGATTTATGTGAAGTGTTTATTTTCGTTGGCAGTTTTTATTTGTTGATTGTGACATGTGAGTCAGTTGGCTGTGTATGCTGATTGCCTTAATTGTTTCGGGTTTTGGCACTGCGACGCATGTGCAATTATGAGTAATTTTCACAATAGAACAATTAGTCTAACAGCTCTGGCCGAAAAACACTAAAAACCGGAGTCCAGCCCGGAAGTTTCGCATCTGGGCGACGTGCCAAAGTTCAGACCTTATGAGTAATGCCCCCAACTTACATAAGATCCATGTAAGTACCCGGCGAACTCATTCAATTAGCGGAGAAAACAAGCCGTAATTCGATCAATCGATCGGGAAATCCTACTTGGCATGCTGAAAATGTCATGACATTCGGTTCGTATAAATCTACAGTTGTTTTCGGCTTGACATTGGGACATCCGCACTCATAAGTGAATAAATGAATTAGCCAAACGAGGCAAGTCGATCAAACAGCAGTTGAAACCGACCGAAATGTAAACAAGCTCCGAATGACAAGACAATCGTCATAAGGCAATAAAAAGTGTTGTGCATATAGCAGGGGAAATACCCTGGAAATATCTCAGATTACGAGGGGTTAAAGGGCTCAGACTTTAGTTATAAGACTATTGAAAATAATGACATGGCTGTTTCCATTTAGTAATGATTGCTATATCTCTTAAGGCCTTATACTAAAAAATCCTTCAATCAAATATATTTTGGAATTGATTTGAGAGCGTTTTAAGAAATATTTCGGTTAGATATGATTATAAATATATATTTGTTCTGCTTTAAATAGTATTTATTATATTATTTTATTATTATATATTTATATGCCAGTAGGAGATTAAAATTTTACCCCATCGCATCTTTGCCTTTCACAAAAGAGCAGGCTGGCTCAAAACTAGATCACTTCAGAATACATATATTATCCCCATGCAAACTCTTAAAAACCACCCATAAATTATAGGCCAGCGAAATAAACGAACTGCCCGTCATGGTGACTGATCGGCAGCATCTCGACTATATAATTTGGATCTGGAGTGAGGGAAGGTTGTAAATGGATAGAGAGACGGTCGCCACACGATGTTTGTCTTTATGATCTCGAATGAGTGTTTCTGCGCTTGAGTTCACTCCGAGTTCTCGGAAGTAATTGTTTACAATGCGGTTTTAATTTGAATAATTACGATTCAAATGTAAATCACTTGCGGTTTGCCCTCCGTGCCAAATGTTTATTGCTTTAATGTCTCGATGGCCATTGTTCCCCAGTTTTCCCAATAATTTTGTGTTCTCGAGGTAAAAGTACACTGAACTGTCTTTTGTTGCGAAAATGGGGTTAATCAAATAAGATATATCGTGACTGCTACAATTTTTCAATTTATTTCCAATAAATATTTTCCAAATATTATTCTTTGTTTACATGAACTGATCAAGACACATGTTCCCAGTTTATTTCAAATGGAAATTTCCCTATATACAAACCCAAATATAAATACTTGCATATTTGTTTTTATGAACTGATTAAATTAAATAGTGCTCCTTGAATTTACGTAATTTGTAATCAGCCTTCTGAGGTTCAAAGATCCCCCAACACATTTTTCCTTGGTCTGCCTGAGTTAATTAGCTCCGAACTGATAACCACCGATCTGTGATCCCCGGCTAGTCCCACCACTTATCAGCAATTTAGTAAATCGCAAAAACACAGGTCACGATTCCAACATCACTTGATTTAGCTTTTATTTTTATATAGATCACAAGAAAAAAAACAAAGAAACTTATGCAACGAAGAGGGGACCTCCAGCCGGAACTCCATCAGATACCTGAAATGGCAAGATACGATGGTTAGTGGATGGGATATTTTTTGGGATCAGGACTTTTAGGCGGAACTGACCTCATGGGGCCGGGGAGCTGGGTCCACCGATGGGGGCCAGCAGGACCTTCTCGGTGGGGGCATCATAGGTCACGGGGATCTTGGGCGTGGTGGAGGCCTCGTCGGTGAGCTTGTGCTTCAGCTCGTCGTACTTCTGGGCCACCGAGCTGCCGAACTCCTTGGCGCCCTCGCCGATCTTGTCCGTGTAGGGCTTGGCGGCCTCGGCCACATCCTTGGCACCCTGGTTGACCTTGCAGCCGAGGTTCTTGAAGAAGTGCTTGAAGTCGCTGTCCTCGGGAGCCTTGACCTCGTCGCACTCGCCGCGCACCTGGCCACCGGCCACCAGGAGCACCAATCCGATCAGGGAACACACCACGAGCGATTTCATCTTGACGCTTTCAGCTTGACAACGCGACTGATCGGTCCGCTCCGAATCGGCGGTCTACGATCTAAAAATCTCAGTCTCCGATCTCCGATTCTCCGGTTCTCCGGTAACCGGTTACGCCCCCCTCCCCCATCCCCCTGCCCGGGGCCCAGTTCCCCCTGCACGCCCCTGGCTGAAATAAACCCCAATCAAGTTGCGTTCGTGCGCTCGCTCGTTCGGCGTTCACTCAATGCGAACTGCTCTAGCTTTGTTGTAATAGCAGCTCCAGTGCACAGCGAGAAATTCTACTTGAGTTTGAAAAATCCAATTTGACAGAAAAAAATCAAAATACTATTCATTACGGCCTATTCATTCCCGCAATGGCCTAACAATTATTAACTGTTTTGAAATGGCTCAAAAATAACCATTATAATTGGACCTCAACATAAAAGTCAGAATAGATTTTATATTCAGTGATAGAAAAATAAAATTCTTATGAAAATCTAAGAATAACTATTATATTCTAATCAAAATTTGTATTAACTTTTTTAACATTCCTAAAAACAAGTATTAAGGAGTTGTACTTTTACTTTTGAGTTAAAGTGTACTCCTTTAAGTTTAATCCATAAATCAACTTAAATAACTTAAGCTTTAATTAATATCAGATTAACAAGATTTTTTGTTCCATGTATTGGAATATATAATTCCTCCGATTTCAAATTAATTGTTTTCATTTGTATTACTCTTAAAAAAGTTTAAATCGGTTGTATATATTTTTTATGATCCAAACCAGTTCCAATATAAGCTGTAAAAAAAAAAACAGAAAAACCTTTAAAAAAGGAAGGCTACACCGTAAAAAGTATAGCAAAATACGTATATATATAAAAAACTCGAACCTATTGCTTGAACAAATTGCACACAAAATTAAGGGATAATCAACAACAATTGGCCAAGTCACGAGGGCTCTACTATTCACCAAACAATGTTTATATACAACCATTAAACACCCAATTTTACCACTAAATCAAATATTATTTTCAGCCTATTATTCGCAATGTCAGACCAGCTTTATAGAGTTTTGATACTGATAAGGTTCCACAGAAAAACAATTATTTTATTTGTGTGTTGGCTGAGCTTTGGATTATTTATTCTTGAAAAGATTTCATCTTATTCACTAGAAAAAAATCTTAGGCATAGAACTCATTAATCTTGTGGGATTCTTGGATTTTTTTATGAATCTGCAGTGCGTTCTGATACTTCCTTTGTGCCTTTGGGATTTTAAATATTTAAAAAAAAATTGTATTTCGTTAGGTCTTAGTTCTTCCTGTTTTGGGGGGCACATGGCGGCCTCGGTCGCTTGGGATTCACCCAGTTGTAGCAGCAGCCCCGATGATCCCGCGCAGAACACCCGAATCCCGACCAGACAATCGCCTGGACGATGGGCAGTGACAGGGCGACCATGACGATGATTGTCAGGAGTGCGCAGGTGCCCAGAAGCTGCATCTTTCCCGACGACTGGCAATTAGCAATTGATGTGAGATCGAGGTGGGCAAAGAGCCTTTGGCTCATGATTCACACCCATTCGCAACCAAAACCGGCTCACCAGTTAGGCCGGAGTTGCAGGGCTTCAGTCGGCAGGCTGTTTGTTTATTTTTGGCCAGTAGCCCCAGTGGCCAGAAATGTCCAGAAGAGAAAGTCGGGAAAGAATCATAATCGTGAGTCACCGGGGGGAGGAAGCGGTTCATTAAGAACCGTAACCCAATTGGCTCGATGCGCTGAACAAGTTTCGGGGTTCCAGTTATGCTAAATACAGTACATTATATAGCATTATATAGGTCTGAGTAACAAGAAAAATAATATATAAAAAAGGGGAATATCATAATAATATATTGTAATAATAGTTAAACGCTTCTTTATCATAAATAGGAAATGCTCCATGCCTTGCAAGACCTGGAAACTTTATTAAGTATTATAAATATTTGTAGGTATATGGCTTATCTAATTCTTCTCGTAGTCCACCTCATTGGCATGATCCTCCAGCCAGTCCAAGTTGACCGGAGTCGGAGAAGAGGTGGTTTGCTCCTCCTTAAGATCATTTTTGGAGGAACTAGATGGTACCGATGTGGAGGAAGGGTCCTCAGCGATGGTGATGGTGGTGGTGACCTCCTTCTCAGGCTCCTTATCCTTTTCCTTATCCTTTTCAGAGTTGGCCGGAAGGGCCAGAACATTGACCAGCATGTTTATGCGCTGGAACAGCGATCTGGTCACATCCCTGGCCTTCTCCTCCAAGATTTTGGCCTCCTTCTCGATGTTGGCTATCCAGGGCTTGGCCTTCTCCAGGGTGCACTGCAGACTGTGGACAAACTTGTTGACCTCACTGGGACTGGGAGTGGTCACCGCATCCACATCCGAATCCGAGCCCGAATCCCCTGCAGACTTGGCCTCAGAGCCGCAGACAATCGAGGCTGCCTGCATTTGGCCAAAACAAAGGCACAGACTGGCCAAAAACACTGCGATTATCAGGGAATTAGTCATCGCGATTGTGGATCTCGAATCTCGAATATCGTGTATCGCCGCGGAGGCCCCAAACTCGACTGAAACCCGTTTGCAGCCGCAGTAGTTGACCAAGTTCTTGGGTATCTGGTGGCTTTTGGGCTGGGCTTTGGGTCTTCGAGAGGCGAAGCTCGGCGAGAAAGTCGTCGGGCCACTGAAATGCATTTTAGGCGAGCGAGAAGAGAGGCCCAGAGAAAGAGAAAGAGGGACTGGAGAAATGGGAATGGCCGGGAGAGACGAAGAATTCTCCAGAAAGTGTCGAAGAGAAAAGACGCGAATGGAGGATGATTCATGGGTACTTGGAGTAATTGCAAAGGTGACTAATCCATCAACTAGATTTTTAAGCGCTGTCGAAATGATCCTGTTGTCAAATCTTTCAAAGAATCTAGAACAGGAATTTTAATGACTTAAATGACTTTAGTATTACTTGTTTTAAGTATTTTTCTTAGTATCGCTAAAACTAGATAGCTAGCTTAGTATATTTAGATTACATATTGAACATGTAATAATGACAGTTCTTCATTAAATCGTAAAGAGACTTTAAAGATATGTGCATAAAGCTTTAATCTCAAATATGTTCTAAAGCTGCACAACTATGAGTCATCAAAAAGTCACCATTAAGAGGGAGACAGCATAATAAGATAACTAAACAGCGACGCACATAAATTTGAGCAATAAAAGCATTATAAGAAAATACGTATCAATAAATACCATAGAAATATTCCATTGTATAACAAACAGAGGTAATAAAACTGAACAAATCCCTTCGTTTAAATATTCCAAGAAACGTGGTGTGTATTTCACTTTTCATTTTTATTTACACGAAAAAAAAATCATAAAAAAACTTAAGCGCTTAGGGGAGGAGGGGGCAAGGCGGAGGACTCGACCGGAGGACTACTTCCTCAACTTGCTGCAGTTGCCCAAGGCATCCAGGATGTGGCCGTGGCCGCACTGCTGCTCGCCCTTGAGGATGTCCGGGTTGATGATCTCCACGTTGGCCAGGAAGCCGCGATCCTTGCTCATCTCCTCGGCGGAGTCCTTGGCCAGCTTGTCGCGGAAGTCGTCGAAGCGGTCCTTGAGGTCGCTGCCCAGGACCTTGGCCTTCTCGCCCAGCTTCTGGGCGCCCTCCTTGAGCTCCGAGCCGAGGTCCTTGGCCTTCTCGCCCAGCTTCTTGGCCCCCTCCTTGATGTGGCAGCCCACGTTCTTGAAGAAGTCCCGCACCTCGTGCTCCGAACTGGTGCTGCTTCCCGTGATCTCCGATATCTTGTCGCTCACATCGCCCAGTCCGGGAATCTTATCCTCGCAATCGAAAAGTCCCGCCCGGCTCTGCAGGAATGCTCCGGCCAGCAGGAGCAGGACTAGGGATCCTTGCAAGCTATTCATCGCGATGTGTAAGGTATATATATGGTATATCTGTGTTATTCGGTTCCTTTGGCTTATCCACAAAACCAGACTGAACGCCGACTTCGCTGAGACTGACCTGGGGCGCCTCGATTTCCACCCATTTTATTCGAATCGCCGTCGCCTTTGTGTGTCACTTGCTTCGCATTTTTCTTTAATTCAATTGGCGAACGGCAACAATCATCGCAATTGTGCGCTGATTTAAGCACAGCTCGACAAAGATACAGATACGCAATGATACAGATACAGATAAAGATATATATCCCTCGGATAATATATCCCTTTTTCCGCCTTCTTCTCAATCGCTGTGACTTTGTTTTTCACATTTCGCCACATAAATGAACACGTACTTTTTCGCCGAGCCGGAAGCTATGACAAATATGCCTTATAAATAGACTATAGACTATGGACTATATAGTATATATACTATACTAGGCGAGATGCGTTCAATTGGTATTTACACTCGACTCAGACGCACTGATCTGGAATTGACCCACAATGGCACGGGCTGGTGATTATGTAACAATTGGCGAGGCCATAAGACATTCTCGAAGAACTGCGAAAATCCGAGGGATAGGATAGGCCTCATAGGTGATAAAGGAGGTTAAAGTAGCCAGCTGGTTAACAAAAAAACAAATATATATTTATCTTTCCTTATCCTAGCTATTTTGATTTATACTAGATCTTTAACATGGATGTCCCCATAATAATTCATTTATCCACCATTTGTTCATGGACATATGTTATGTATTGGGATTATTATGCACAGCCCAAAGATAAATATAGTATTTCCCATTTATTATTATTATTATTACTATTATTACAAACCAATGGAAGTGACAACTAAACACAATATTACTTTGCCACATGAACTTCTTGATCAGCCCTCGAAACATGTTTTATATAGGGAAAACATTATTGGTTTCAAAGCTGCCATTTTATTGATACCCAATTAAAGCAACAAATTAAATCGAACTTCCCGTGTCATCTACTATCAGTTTTGACTCTAGTTCCAATCGCCGATTTCGTGAGCCCCGATTGAGTGGGTTCCTCCCTCGTTGGGATTGACATCGTATATATCTTCCAAGTCATCCTCTTGATCGTCCAGGTCCTCAGTGTCGTTATCATCGCTCTCGCCATCGTCATCGGCCAAGGGGATAACATCTTCCGGAGTTGGTTCTTCGGTGACCTCTTCTTTGGCGCCTTCTGAATCGTTTTCGGGATCTGTATCACTTTGTGGTTCGGCTTCCTGTTCTGGTTCGGTTTCAGTTTCGGGATCGTTAAGTTCCGGAAGAATATTGGATTCTGGCTCAGATTCGGGATCATTGAATTCTGGGAGAATAGGTAATTCCGTGGTGGTGGTTGTCGTAGTGGTCGTTGTGGTAGAAGTGGTTGAGGGTGCACCTTAAATTCATAAGAATTCATAAGGTAAGGTTGAGTTTATAAATGTATGGTGTACTATAAACTCACATTCCTCCGCCGTGGGATCGAACTCACAGCGAATCCTACGCTCCATGGACTCATCCCTCAAGGGTTCTGGAGTGGTGGTGGTTCTGCGAGTGGTGGTTGTGGTGCTGGTGGGCGCCTGAGTGGTTGTAGTTGTGGTTTTAGTGGTGGGAGCCACCACAGGTTTCTTTATCAAGTGCCTGCCTAGAAGGAGGTAAACCCATATTTAATATATTAAAGATGACCCTGTGTATGGTATAATCTGATGAATGAAGTGGAAGTCTCTTCGAGGTCTCTTCTTACACTCCGGAAGTTTTGGCTCGAAGTCGCAGCGGATCCGCCAGTCCATTTCGTCCTCATCGAGGGGCACCACCACCTTTTTGGGTCGCCTCACATAGTACACCTCCTTGACCTCGATGATCTCCAGGTCGGGATCGTCGGGGGAGATGCGTCTGCGCACGAACCGGTGGCGCTCGCCCTCCGGAAGAGAGCGGGCCTGAAGAATCTCCAGGCAGGAGACTCCCAGGAGCAGGAGAATCAGAATCGAGGATCTGCTCATCGCGTAGTCTGCGGTTAAACTACTTTGTGAGCTTCGCTCGCAGAACGGAACGGAATGAAAACATTGCGGAAGCTTATCAAATTCGATAACCTTCTGACCTTGGACCCTGGGGGAGGGGCTGGTGGGGCGGAAGAATCGGTCAAGAGCCCCGCCAAGTGTTGCATACTTTCGGTCTGCTCCGGTTAATTGCGGCTCACGCCTCGTGACGATGCATCAATGTCCGCATAAATTAGATTTCCTCCACGGACGCGTAACAAATTAGCCGCAAACATAATTGCCACGAGCTTGGCTAAATACACCGCCCCCCCTTTCCCAGGGCGCCCCTGTAGAGGGAGAGGGGGAAGCAGATGGCGAAAATTGGCAGGTTATTCTGCTGCCCGTTTTATTGGGCATATCGGAATCACCGAGGCGCAAAACAAATAAATAAACAAATTTTGGACTCACTGTTTAGCAAATATTGAAATGTTTATTCTTTGATATAGCCTGCATGTAAAAAAAATAATATCCATTTTTAATAAGTATAAAAGATTGTAAACAATATGTTATTTAGCCATTTGAAAAGTTCGACGAAATTATTAAAAACAGCTGCGTAAAAAATATTACTGTGGTTAGCAAAACTTTAAAAATAAATATATATTTAAACCTTTCACTTAATAATAAAGCTAGTATGATTTGATAAATGGGTATGCGACTTTGTTTACTGTTTTACTGTACTGTTTACAAAACTAGAACCAACATAGAAACTTATAGTTATGTATGTAATGTATAAAAAACATAGTTCACACGGATTATTAAATAAACGGCTACTGACAACTGTTCCTAAATTGAAATAATAACTGCGCATAAAATAAGAAAGGTTGTTTTTTAATATAAGTGAGCTAATCTCAAGGACTCAAAGAAGAAATCGAAAAACAAGCAATGCTGTGAAAACAAACCACAGCAGACATATAGTAAACCAATCAACCAGCATTACATGTTACAATATATAAACTTTTTCTGACGATTATAAGTAATATTGTTAATATAAGGTTTATGGATCCCTTGTAATCGATATGCCCTCGATCGGATCTCTTGGGTTACAAATTCCCCAGCAGCTGACTCATTCGGCAGTGTCAGGACCTCGCCCATCGATATGCTCGACGGGCAGATGGGAAATATGTGAAAAGTCATTTTCCCCATACATATTTTCCCAGTTCGCCTTACTTTCTCTGCGTTTCTTTCTCCCCCATCTCGTTTTTCTTTTGCCCCTGTTTGTTTGTCATTTTTCAATGGCAAAATGCTGCGTGGGGAATTCGGGGGCAGGGCGGTGCAAATTAGCCGAGCGACGGCGGCCACATATGTTTCAGTCATTTCCCAATAACATAACAGAAAACTGTGTATTTTCCTCGGTTCGGAAAGTGGGCGGCCGCGGGGCGTGGCACGGGATGGATAAACAAAAATGTTGTGAAGAAACACACTGAAAATATGCATACGCTTCGAGCGGGGGCATCATCACTTTGATCAGTGGTCAGTGGGGCTTTGCGAAGGGGCATTACGGCGAAATGCTTGCGAAATATTAATTAGTGACATGTTTTAGGGGATTACGCGGATAAGCGGTGTCAATGTGGGGGAATACTTGTGTTTTGGGGGAAAAATACTATATTGTCACTTAAATTGTGATTAATTATCCAGGGCTTACAACGGTTATGGAACCTATCCTATATCCTAACCCATATCAATTTACATTTTTCAGCATTCATTATTAATATTTAAGATGGAATTCCTTTAGATTATATAACATTTTATTTACATTTAACATAGTAACTATTCATAAAAATCCATTTAAATCTCTGAGCAATAATACTATATGGTTATTTGTAATACTCGTATAAAATTATACTGAGATTATAAGGATATTTGCTTTTAATACAGTGCTTAAGATTGTTTTAAGTAGTACCTAGGTAATAATATATATAGAAAACATAATCTTTTTAAATATTTTATTATTAAAATGATATTGTAGAATCGTTTTTAAATATTAGGAATCGATCTGCAAGGGTATTCAAGTTGAGATATCTTTCGGCTGATCTGCCACGAAAAGTGCTCGTTGTGAGAGCGTGAAATATGCAAATTGCCAGTGGGTCTTATTTTTTTTCAACCCCTCCCCCCCCCTTTTTGGGGCGGAGTGGGTGTGGGGTGGCACAGGGGGCGGGGCAGGGGAGCCCGCTTTTTTTTGGGCCGCGAGATGCGGCCAAGACGAACAGTTGGCTACGAGGCACGTTGGCGGGCGGAACTCAACGCGATCGCAGCTGATCGCAGATCACGGAATAGAGCGAGACGGCAGACGCGAGTCGGAGCGAGAGGGCGCGCTGGGGCGGCAGCCGAGTGCGAGCGAGACAGCGCCACAATATAAACTGTCTTCGGAAAATATAGCTTTGTTTTTGTTTGCCAGCCCATAAAACTCAGTTTTGTGTGCTGTTTTCTTGGGCCTGTTCTTTTTTTTTTTATTTTTTGTGAAGGCCCTAAGAAGTGGCACAGTGTGGCCCACTCAAGTGTCACCAGAAAGTCGGGAAAATTGGGAAATCGGGAAAGCGAACGGGGACGCCTCTGGGAGCAGATCAACTAAAAATAGCAGAACATAAAAGAGAGAAGATTCGGAAAAAAGAAGCCAAAAATAATTGAAGCGTGGGCAGCATTCAGGGGACAGTAAAGCCAGGCTAAGGAAAACGTATAAAAAAAAAAATTTAAATTAAGTTGTGAAGAAAATTCAAGCCATATAAGCCCTAAAATACAAAGAAAACAACAATCTTAGAAAGATATTTTCAAAAGACCTTCTAGCCAGTGCCGCCTGTACGGGCATAGTTGAGATAAACAATAAATTGGCCAAAGGCCAAAAGAAGAAGAAGAGCCAGAAGATCAGCCGTGAACGAAGAAGAAGCAGCAGCAGTTAAAGGCAGATCGAACAAGAGCAGAACGGACGGCCAACAGGTGGAAGGAAACGGAGACCCCAAAAAAGATCAAGCCCATCCGACCTATAGGTGGTGGAACCCACAACATCCATTGCGAAGTGAGCCCAGCTGATGAGCTGCAATGTCCCAGGAAGCTGAAGAGGAGGACGAGGCTCTGCAGGATGAGGGGGAGGATGATCCCCTGGCCAATCTGCTGAGTCTGAAGCTGAAGAAGCCAAGCCACTGGAACTGGGAGCTCAGCACCTCGCGCAGCTGCAGCCAGATAGCCCTGCCCCGGATCCTCCTGTACGATCACACGGGCAACCTCCTGGTGGACGCCGATGGCCAGGAGGAGCAGACCTACACATCCCGGCAGCCCCAGAGGCGCCGCAAGCGTTCGGCCACCTCCAATTTGAGTCTGGAGCGCAATTTCCATGGCCTGCGCATAGCCGAGGCCACGCCCTCGGCCACGCCCACACCCACGACCACGCCCAGTTCGAGCCGGGAGAGTGGGCGGCGGAAAACGCACGGCAGCTGCATCGACTTCAGCACCCACGAACTGCCCAACTGGGAGCCCTCTTCGGTGAGCTCGCGGCGCTCCAGTTCCCTGCGCGGAGTTCGCTTCCAGGAGTCGGAGGACCTGCTGGTCTATCCCACGCCGCCCTCCACCTCCACGCTGAACTCCTCGAGCTCGGGGCCCAGGGAGAAGCGACGCTACCGCCGCTCGCAGAGCTCCATCCTGGAGAGATTCAGCCTCTCGAAGGGCAGGCACTCCTCGCCGGAGTTCGCCCAGGAGGAGGAGGTGGTCAAGGCACCGCGCTACTTCCTGCGCACCAGCAAGGCGGGCACCCTGGTCATCCGCGAGGATAGCTTCAGCTCCCAGCGGTTGAGGCATCGCCGGCGTCGTCCCCCAAAGCACTCCTCCAGCGAGAACATCCTGGAGCAGGAGATGGATCAGGAGCGGGAGCGGGAGCAGGTGCCCAAGGCTCTACAGGCTCCAGCCAGTGTCGTGCAGGCCGCGACTCGCCGGAGACCGCAGGGGAGAACGCTCTCCACCTCGGAGGAGGAGGAGCGGGATCTGGATCAGGAGCCACGCAGGTCCAGGGGCAGGCCCAGGAACCCGAGCCAACGCAGCTGCGGCAAGGATGCGGCCCAAGGTGAGTTGGGGTAACTATATAATACCATATAATGAATAATATAGTATAATAACGAACTATTAAACATGATATACTGCAAAGTTTGATGGGTTCAGATGATCTCCGGATGTTACGAAACTGATTTTTCATAAATTCCTACGTCTGATAATATTACTCTTAAGTATTATTTACTGTCATATCATATGTTCTTTATCCATTACCATTGTAGAGGAATAAAATTTCTGCAGCTCAGGATTAGTCACATTTTACTCAAAGTTCTTTGCTATAAAATCAAACTCAGATATTATAACTTTTCTATACCAAGCGCTTAACATAAAAAATTAAATTTAAAGAAAATTTATTTTTATAAAACAATATTATTTAATCTGCTATCCACAGAGCTCATCACAGTGGATCCCGATAATTGTGTGTATCGAGCAGCGCCGGGCGCCACCGCACGATAGAAGAAAAGCTACAAGACCCCGAAAAAGCCACCCAAGACGAGGAGATTTGGTCTAGAAAAATACACAAAAAGCCAGAGAACAGACAAAACTAGAGTTCCTCATTGTGATGTAAGACGATAAAACAATTGAAAATAAAACAAATATACGAAACTTAAGATCTAGGGGTAGTTCTCGATGAATTGAGGTATTATTTCGATTACCTTTACATTATTAAATGGGCTTGGTTGTGCCAAAAAATATTTTTATTAAACCCATTACGAACAAGCTCTTACATTGTCATAGCTTGACATTTGTCCCATTAAAGCACAGAACATTTTCAGACAACCTTCGCCTAAAGCCATTCAAAAACGTTTGCCAAAAAGGTCTGTCAACCTTTTCACTCTTGCAATATTTATTTTTACCTTGGGAATACCTTTTAAGAGAGGCTAAATATAAAATATATGGTAACCGTCTTTTTCTTTGTTATGTTCCAGGACACTAAGAATTTTATATTATTATACACTTTAAGTATTTTATATTATTATAATAATTATATGTTAGCTACCTATAGTTGGTGTACATTTTTTTTTAATACTTGAAATGGGTATGTTTCAAGACACGTTTAGTATTTTTAATAATTATAAAGATAATATATTGAATTTCATTAGTTGTCATAATATTTTTTAAAAACTTGATATAGGGTAGCAATACTTATAATCTTACCAATTCTAAGAGGCAGCCTGAAAGTATGCAAAAACCATCCTCCCAAATAGATCTAGATAGATGGGAGCCGAGATTCTGGAGTGTCCAGCCCAACTGGGCATACACTTGTGTCTCTGGGTAAACAAGCTAATCTAAAAGTGATAAGCTGGATCGTTGGGCGGCGGCATGTTAGCAAAAACAGCTCAGTGCGATTGGGAACCTCTGCGATCGAGATGCGATCCGTACTGCTGTCCGCCGGACTTCTGCTCCTGGTTCTGCTGCTGGGCTCTTCGTGCAGCGAGTCGGGAAAGGTGATCTACTTCAACCAACTGAACAGCACCCAGTCCCAGGAGGCGGCCAAGAACAACACCGGTGCCCTGGGCAAGGGAATGCTCTTCGACACGCGCGGCAATCGCTGTCGTCACGGCTTCGTGCGCGATCATCATGGGCGTTGCAGGAGGGTGAGTGCTACCCAGATCCAGATCACATCTGCTTTACCCACCCTAACTTGTTTACCCTCTTAGCTGGTCTAAAAATATGGAATCTCCCACTGGGCTTAGCTAATTTTAACTGCGTGTTTATTTTAAGTCTGTGCGTCCTCGGAGATTAAAGTGAAAGCCTAGGCAAAACGTCTACGTATCTTGTAAATACTAACTGACAGATAGCGAAAACTTGATCAAATGTTATTCGCTTCTACTTGGCAACACGATCTTAGCTTTAGGTGTATATTTCTTGTCTATAACTTATAGTAAATGGTAGTAGGTATTGTTAGTAACTATAAATTAAATGTTTTTTTAATAAAGATACTTTTATGTGGAAAAAATATATGCCTTGCAATTATTTGACAAGACTTTTTATCTATTTAGTAAATATATTCATACATAAAAACATTTTATTAACATTATTATTAAAAAAAATTGGAATATACATTTTTCTTCTCCCAAAAAACGTAGTCAAATTACCTATGCCAAAGTAGTTGGTCCAAACTTTCGTGATAAATGCCCTTGTCATAAACATATATCATATATCATAAGCCCCAAGGAACGATGGAAAACCCCAGATACATTTACCCCAGTGGACGTTAACCCTTGCGCCCCGTCATGAAATCGAAACTACGTCACATCACGTGTCGCCAGTCTCGAAAAGTATGATGAAATACCGGGCTCCATGGTTTTTGTGCAGAGATACCGCAGATACAAGATAAAAGATACTAGATATAGGGTACGAGACCCGACAACTCTGGCGTCAAGGAGATAACGCTAGGTCGAAGAACGCTTCTGACTCAGCAAGATATTTATAATATTTATTTGCTCCTCTGGCAAGACCCTTATTCAATCACATTTTCGGGAAATTTCAGCGGGTGTGCGGTGCGATAAGGAGGGTAAATATGTGTGATCTGTGACGTGCCTCGTTCCGTAATTGCCGTCGAATAATCAATGGGCTGTCGCGTGGTCACCACGAACCACCCACTCCACCGAACCATCCGCATTTCCAGAAAGCCCCGATGATTGGCCAAAAATTTTACACAGAATTGCGCATGGCTCACTCGGCGATCGTTACGAAGCGAAAATATCACCCTGGATCTTTTTGTCAAAGTTCAGAGCGCTCCCGGAATTGTGCACTATCTAGTCCACATCACTAGATGGGTAGTTATTATGGCTAACTCACCGAACGCCGAAAATACGGGGAGCACAAGCCAATTAACCCACGTTCTTACTCAGGTCTAAAAATAAGGGTTATCTATTTCAGTGGGGCTTTCGTTCGGGAAAGTTTGTTGCTCAATAGGTTTGGCTCTGTGTTAATCTCGCTAGAAGGCGGGGCTTTCAATTATTTAGATAAGATAGTCCACGCTTTAAATATAATGTTTACCATCAACTCAATATTAATCGTTAAATAATTTTAGAACAATTTTTTTCAGCTTTAATGTTACCCGACTATCTAAAAAACCTCTCATTTTTAACTCAATATTTGCTTGCTTTCTTATGTACTATATCTTATTTCTGAATCCTTATAAAACCAATTTAAAAAGCCTTTCACTTAAAAATAATTTTTTATTTTAGTTTTAGAGACCTATCACTTTCTTTCTTATCTTTCACAAAGAATGTATATCTTAATATTTAAAAAATGTTGTTTTTAGTATTCTTTATCATTTTTAAAATCGAACATATATGTCCTTTCCTGGCAAATATATCTTATTCAAATTAAGCAAGGGATCAACTTGGATTTTAGTTGGTCTCTTATTGATTTCCTTTAAAGTGTATAGTTCTGAGTTCTATAGGTGATACTGAAGTTCTTGTAAAATCATAAAAATTTCTAGGAAGAGCGGGGGAAAAGCCCCCATTCTATCATCCTCAAGGACCCTTTTTGACTTTCGTCCTCAAAATAGGGGAAATACTTAGGCCACGTCCTGTGCAAATGCAATGAGTTCAAAGATGATGATATTATGGGGTCCGAGTCCCCCTGTTTTTAGATACCGGTACGATACCCAGGCCGCTCGCTCGGCAACCGCTCGACTTCGCATCGGGCGGGAATAGAAATCACTGCTGGGCCAGCGAAGCACTCAATTACACAGATTGCAAATGGCATGGGGGACAAGATAAGATTTCCCCTGGTACCCCAGGGCACCCTCTGAAACCTAAAAAAACAGGGTGGTTTGCCACCAGTCGGGGAAGTCTACGGCTCTTCGGGCCCCAAAGGGGAGCGGGGACACCCTGTTCGCGGTTTATCAACTCAATGAAAAGACAAGCGGGCAGAGCACTTAAGAAGTGCTACCCCAAACTCGTATAAAATCAGTTAACTGCCGGCACTGGAGCAAGCCACTTGGTTAGCCCAACTTTTTGTTTATCGCGCCCTCGGAGATAAAAGCCTATATATTATAACAGAGATATACCCCATTTAACGAGAGCGGAACGATGTCGATGCACCAGCTGCTTCTGTACTCACTTTGCCTTTGGGCCGTGATCGTGTTCTGTGCCCCAACGCCCAGTGAATCGCGTCGCGTGATCTTCCTGAAGCCGAATGGCATCCATCGCGGCCAGATCCTGGCCACCCACGGCATGCAGAAGTCCTGCCCCCAGTGCCATATGATCGATCATCGGGGCAACTGCCGGCGCATCATCGCCTACAATGCAGGTGGGTGTTTCGATCCGATCTGATCTGACGAGATGTGATTTTCTGCCGCATCACGTATACGCGTTACGTATACGCCTAGTCACCCAGTGCTAACAACCCCCATATCTCTGTATCCCTTGCAGATGGCGTGCGCTGCTGAAAGTGATCCGAAGTGAATCCCATCATCGAACGAATCTCGCCCTCTCTCAACACAACCCCTATTTATTTATCCTATTTATCTGCCTCGCTCGCTATACATTTAAATAATAAATCAACAAAGCCACTGTTCCAATTGAAGTGTTTTTTGTTTTTGCGGAGTAATAGAAGCTGAACTCCATCAAAAGGCATTTCGCCGCCTTTTCTTATCATTTAAATGTGCCTTACGCAGGGGATTTCTATGATATCAGCAGCTACTCGAGTGGAATCGGAAATATTTTATTTAACAATTATAATGCCTCGGGTAGCCATGGATGGCTAATTATCGGGGCATTAATCGGTCTCACCTGCAACAGGTGGTTGCCAGTGACTCTTTTCGCCATAATTTATATCGCTGTTATCGTGGCCGACTAATTATTGTATCAGGTAGCGCATTTTAATTGCCCGTAAATTGCTGTTACCATTTATGACAGTCCAAGCAATTTGTTTTAGCCTGATAAACCTATTAATAACTTTAATATGCATTGTCTAAATTTACAAATCAATACAATTAATAAGCTTAGAACAGCATAGCACTTATTTAATTAATTTAAAAAGTTCTTATTAAGCAGAAATTCTTCTTACTCCAGTTTACCTAAAACTATTATGAGAAACATAGAAATATTATAATGTATTTCTTATTGAGTTCAAAATAGGAAAGAATGTATGTATTTAGAAGTAATAAAATGATTCTATATTTTTTTTAACTGACAAATAAAATTGTATATATGTATAAATCTGGGGCCTGTCCGCCGTTTCCCCATATCGATAACCAAAATAAGCCCCCTCTCCAAATCCTCTGAAATAATACGAATAAACGTACTTTTACATGCGTCAGAGCCGTCAACCACCTATCGATCACTCGAATGTGCCAAAACGCACGCAGAGATCGGAAATATATTCCTATATATATGGAGACGTATATCGGGCAGATCGGGAGCCCAGGGCCGCTCGTGAGTGGTCCGCTGGTCAGACGTCCGCCAAACTTTGTACCACTACGTCAGCTGGAGGAGGGGCTGGCACCTCATCATCTAATCAGTCCGCAGGTGATTCGGCTTCGATTCAGATTCATCATCCGCCTTATCGACATGTCAGCTGAGTCGGAGTTAATTACTGAATGAAATTCCGATTTCCCAACTGGCCAAACGGTTTCGGATTATGGAGCGATATATAACTTGGACTTGACCAGCACCACAAAATTAAAATTAAAGTTATAAATTTAAATATATAAGGATTGATGGAAAATTCTCTGAAATTAAACACCCACACTGAAATATGGAATAGTAAAGATAAATATTGTATTGTTATATTGTATATAACATTTTTTATTTTTAAATGAAAAACAATTATAATTTGCATGATACTAGGTATAAAATGTTAAGCACGAAGGTAATATTAACGTTTGGCATTTTTCGTCATTAACATATTTTAAAATAAAAGTTTATTAAGAAGTTGATTAAGAAAATAAATTTGTTTCGTGAAATATTTCCGTATTTAAAATAAATAATTACGGCAATGGATGCAGAAAATAGCAACAAATATTTGTATTAAGTTTGTGAACGTTGGACTTACTAGGTTTTCTATCAGTGTATAAAACTTTTTGCAATACCACACCATATTCGCAATGCACTTCTATTTGGTACTCCTTAAAATTTGATAAAAATGGTCATCCAATGAAATATTCCCAATGATTGTGGCCATCAGGCTGAAATATACGAGAGACCGATATAATTTAACCAAGTTATTTTAGTTAGGTTTAAAATTCAGTCCCCCTTTTGCCAAAAGTCTTTACACAGTTAATTTATATTTTTACCAGCTTGAAGTAGGCCTCGAATCTCTATAACCTGAGTGATTTATGCTTTCCACTTTCCGCTAAGTCTCCGCTGTACGTAGACAACACTTGACAATACGAAACCCCTCAACGCGGGATTCTACATCTTTATGGAATGGAAAAGAGCCCCTTTGCACTGCATAGTTTCAGGCTGAAATGAGGTGAGACTATCAGATCACACCGGATATAAGGCGTCACCGATAAGGTGGGCTGGTCAGTGATAGCGACCAGCGACGGATCCACCCGGTGACGAAGTGCCCGGAGACCCTAATTCCCCTCGCGACTTCTGGCGATTTAGGGGCGTCGACGCATGACGGTGGAATTTTACTACACTCGCTCGTAAATTCCCCCGCGCTTTCGTCATGGCGAGGATCGAAAATAGCAGCCAATGGTATTGGAGTGCCGTAGTATCGTAGTACTACCATATGGTAACCCGAGTCCCAGGGGCAACCCACACGAACCAAGACCGCCGACAATAGGCATTGTCAATATGTGTATGTGTATTTGTATATGCATATGGTATATGCCCGGCTATAGAACGAATATCTTATCGCGTGCCAGCGGAATGCCTTTGGGGACTTATCTTATCGATATGCGGGCCGGCGGTCGCCGTCTTTGGCCATCGACGTTGAATATTGGCGCGCACAACCCCGGAGAGTAGGCGCAGTCATAAAAGCGACTCCCAAGCGGATCGAACACCCACCGAAAAGTATTATAATCGCGGCAAGAATCGCTAACGAGTACCAGAATCGGAATAAGTCCCTTGGAAATACCCATAAAAATGCAATTCCATCGCCTGCTGATCCTGACCTTTGTGGTTCTCGCCTCGATACTGGCCCAGAGTCCCAGGATTACGGAAGCCCGCCGCCTGATCTTCTACAATCCCCACACTCGACCACTCACCAGCCAGCTCCTCGTCTCCCGGAAGATCGCGAAACCCTGTCCCGCGGGCAAGATGAGGGACCACCGGGATCGGTGTCGCCGGGCCGTCATCTTTGGCCGCAGCAACTGAGCGCTGGCCGGAAAATCTCCCCATTTCATACATATAACATCACCACTTTTTTTTGACCTAGCCGTAAGCTAACTTATTTTAGTCGTAGTTGCGTCACAATGTGACCGCCGAAGTATTCATTACACTATTTATTTTGTAGCTGGTAATAATGATAAGTAATAAACTGATGTCGATAAAGATAAAAACGCAGTGTTTGCTTAAACCTATTATTACCTGAAAGTTTGTACGAAAAACTTATGGGCTAGGCTCTTTGGAACATTTTGGAGTATTCTTAGTGCTGGAGAAAAAGTTAGTATTTTGGGTGCCATCCAAGATCGTCTGCAGACATACTTCCTAAATGTTCCATTTCTTAAAAGGTAATTTAAGAAATAACTAGTTCTTGTGAATAAAAACCATTTGCCAAATGTTGCTATATGGTTCATACATCCCAAATATTCTAATTCCTAAAAGTTATTCAAAGAAATAGCTAGGATTTCAATAAACAACCTCAAAATGCAAATAAAATTGTAAACAAAAATCATTTGACAAATATGCTTATATGATTTAATTGAGAATCAAATCTGTACGAGCGCTTGCTACAAAAATATTCCACTCATAAAGAGCTATTTACAAAAATCCCTAGGGCTTACAGAACAAGTTTAAAGTTTACTTCTCTTTGCGTAAACAGAATTGTAATTCAGTTTTATTACGTCAAAGGTGTACCTCTGAGAAAACTGGTGACAGTCATAATTAAAAGAATTCCGAAGATGACTGGTTTACTTCCTGTACAAATTCGTTCATCCCCATGATTCACTTAGAAACGCAGATTACCAATTATATTTACCTTAGTCAGTAGCTGTGCTAGAAAACAAGAATATCTTGGGTTAGAATAGGTTTTAAGGACTCTTCCATGGATAAGTAGGTATGATTTGGCACATTGCTGTTTTAATTTGAATATATAAAAATACAATACGCTTAGCCATATTTTTTGTCAGATCAGCTGTAAAGTATTTCAATTATAGGCATTCTAGAAAGAGGAGAAGGGCTGCCCTCAGAATTACGGCTCCTAGCACACCATCATCATCATTTTAAGCCTTTCGGTGTCATGGGCAAACAGTTTAATCTCGGCAGAAATCAAGATTGCAGGCGATATGTGGACATGTTTAGTAAATTGCACGCCGGAAATCAGTGACGTCAGTGATATGACGACCTGACAAGCCAGACAAATGAAAAGAGAGAGAAAACCTCCATGGGGGAAATCCCTCGGGTGCTTCGCCTTTTCATACGCACTCAGGGTAAATAGGCCATATTTTATCAAAAGTCAAATACATTGTCTGTATAACTATATGGGGATTTAAAATGCTTTGGAAATATTTATTATTTGTGAGTTTTTTTTTTAAAAGACTACTATTATTTGTACATATTTATATCAGAAATAAGACACTGTCTGCAAGAGGGGCAATAATTAGCCAAACTAAATTAAATGTTATTAAAACAAAATCATAACAGGCCTTTAAAAAAAAAGTCACATCTAATTATTGTACAAAAAACGTATAATCAAAATGATACAAAACAGAAATATCACTTTAAATTTGTTTAAAAAAGTGTTTGTTTTTACCCATACACATTTTGGGGACATTTTTCTGCGGCCCTTATTGACAAAGCCAATATTTTATAGTAAGAATCTATATTCATGGTATGTAAAAAAAAATATAATAAATATTGTATGTATTTCGAAATCGTTTTAATGTCATCGAAGATCGGAACAAGCTTTACTTTGTTTTACAGGGGAACAGGAAGCCAGCTAAACGCGATTCGCGCGGATGGTGCTCTCGATCCAGTCCATGTAGCTGCTGACCCGGGTGTAGACCCCCGAGAAGAGCGTCTTGCCGCAGTGATCCCGCCCGATGGAGACGACTCCGGCCAGATAGACGTACCGGTCGCCCTGCGCCGTGTTGGCCTCCACGGTCAGCGGACCGCCGGAGTCGCCGCTGCAGGAATCGACGCCGATCTCGCCGCCGGCGCACATTTGACCCTCGGTCAGGACTATGTTGGAGTCCTTGGAGAAGGCCTCCTGGCACTGGTCCTGCGCCTGGATGGTCAGCATGGCCTTCCGCTTGATCCGGCTGCTGCCGCTGGACTCTGTCCTGCCCCAGCCGGAAACGTCGGCGGCGGAGCCGGCCAGCTGATTGGCATTCCTGCCCCCCAGCGGCGGCAGGCAGACGGGCTCCAGATACGGCATCTGCAGCCAGTTGACCGGACGGGATAGTCGCAGCAGGGCTATGTCATTGCCGTAGGTGCGGTTCGAGTACTGCGAGTGAGGCAGGATGCGGTCGATGGTCACCCGGATGTGCGGAGGGGTACACTCCCGCACCCCGGCCAGAGTCACGCAATCCGGATCCGTGTCGCGATCCCATTCCCCCAGGACGGCAGCCGTGAGGTTCCTGCCGAACGTATGGATGCAGTGGGCGGCGGTGACCAGCCACCTTTGGGCGATGAAGGATGCCCCGCAGGCGTAGTCCTTGCTCCCATCGGCCAGCTCGTACTCCAGCAGGGTGGTCCAGGGGAACTCGTAGAGCCCGGTGTACTCGCCGCCGACCACGCGGAACGAGAAGGCGGAGCCGCAGTACGGATGCTGGGGCAGTTGGTCGATCCCCGTGGGTGTGCGTGGCGTCGTCCTGGGCAACAGTTTCAGAGGAGTCGAGCTGCCGCTCCTGGTGGTGTTCGCCCCCGGGACATTGGCATTGCTCGACATATTGCCGATCCTGGGAGCAAAGGGCGGGATAATGTTCGTCTCGCGGGGACAACACACCTGGTGGGGAAAGTACCAGAAGGTTCTTGGATAAGTGGCTGATGTTAAAATATAGATAAAGTACATTTGGAGAGAGCTCTTCTCGGTAAGTAGTTAGTATTTTGGTCAAAACAATATCAAAACGGTGGCCAAAACGGTGATTAATTTTCTAGCTTGTTAGCCGTTCATAACGGTGCGCCTTTTAGATTTTGGACCATTTTTGACCAAGTTACAGCAAAAATGGTCTAAGAAAAAATCGGTTTTTCGCAAAAAAACTAAGATCCTTATTTTCCACCCAAAAAAATCAGTATTTTAACCGAAACAAGAAAAGTAATGGTCCAAACATCGAATGTCATACCTTGTTGAACTCGTAACAAAATTTTCAATAAATTCACATTCACACCTAAAAAATTGAATTTTTGACCAATTTTGACAAAAATAGATGATACTACCTACCCCTTGTAAAAAAAGTGAAAATTTGGGAAAATTTTTAGTTGTTAGGATCAGCCAACAAATAACGGCGATTATTTATATAGCTTATAAGCTGTCCAAAACAGTGCGCCCTTTACATTTTGGACCATTTTTGACCAAGTTACAGCAAAAATGGTCAAAGAAAAAAATCGGGTTTTCGCAAAAAAATGAGATTCTTTTTTTCCTCCCAAAAAAAATCAGTATTTTGGCCGAAAGAAGAAAAGTAATGGCCCAAAAATCGAGTGTCATACCTTGTTGAACTCACAATAAAATTCGCAATAAATTTGCATTCACACCTAAAAAATTTAATTTTTGACCAATTTTCACAAAAATAGATGATACAACCCCTTGTAAAAATAGTGAAAGTTTGCGAACATTTTTAGTTGTTAGGGTCAGCCAGAAAATAACTGCGATTAATTATCTAGCTTGTTAGCTGTTCATAACAGTGCGCCTTTTAGATTTTGGATCATTTTTGACCAAGTTACAGCAAAAATGGTCAAAGAAAAAAATCGGGTTTTCGCAAAAAAAAGAGATTCTTTTTTCCACCCAAAAAAATCAGTATTTTGGCCGAAACAAGAACAGTAATGGCCCAAAAATCGAATGTCATACCTTGTTGAACTCGTAACAAAATTTGCAATAAATTCGCATTCACACCTAAAAAATTTTATTTTTGACCCGTTTTCACAAAATTAGATGATACTACCCCTTGTAAAAAAAATGAAAATTTGCCCAAATTTTTAGTTTTCAGAATCAGTCTGAAAACTTTTGCGATTAATTATCTAGCTTGTTAGCTGTCCATAACAGTGCGCCTTTTAGATTTTGGACCTTTTTTGACCAAGTTACAGCAAAAATGGTCAAGGAAAAAAATCGGTTTTTCGCAAAAAAAAACTGAGGTTCGTTTTTTCCACCCAAAAAAATCAGTATTTTGGCCGAAACAATAAAAATTTACAATAAATTCGCATTCACACCTAAAAAACATTATTTCTGAGCAACTTTTGCAAGCAATTATTTTATTTTGGAAAATTTGAAATGCTGTACGATTGCACATTCATGTACTTGAAGTAAATAGACAAAGAGACGGAAAACAATATTAGAAATGCACGATTTTGTGGCGCCTGTGGAAAAGCCCCTTGCTAGATGTTTGTGTGCCTAGTAAGACGTAAATAAACGTGAGGCCAATAAATGATCAGTTGGCCATAATGCTAATAAACAACATTAAGCAGGTGAAGAAGATCTCCACGGAGCGTGAAAACTGGTTGGTGGTGGGAAACGTGTTTGCTGTTCTCAACATCAAGAATATACACATAGGTAGTATATATTTATATGTACTTACCAGATCGGGTCGCTGGCGGGAGAAGCACTGTTGTTTGCTGGCCACATCCATTAGTTTATCCACGGCGTAAAAATCGCAGTCCCTTTTCTCGATGCAGGTGCCTCTGCCGAATTCCACCGAAATGCAGTTGCCAAAATGCATGATGGCTTCTAAAAAAGGAAAGGGGGTTCAGAAACCTCTAAAACGGTTGGTTAAGTCGGGCAGCTTACTGCCAGTTTGCTGGGCCTCAGCCCCCAAAAAGGCCAAGGAAAGGGCGATGAGCAAGAGCATTTTTCCAGATTATCCAATTTTCCGAACTTTTCACTCCTAGTTTTCCACTCTGATTGATTCTCGAGTCGTTGGCGAAGCTGCGTCCCCAGTGGCTGGCAATCAACTACTGATCTCTGGCGATCGGCAATTGGCAACCTCGGAAACGCGACCCTCGGAAGCTTTGAAACTCGGAGCTTGGCTTTTCCATCCCCGCGGTTGCATTGATTAGCCGATCGATTCTCATTGATTGCGGCTGGGAGGGAAAACCCGTTGCCAATGAGACTGCCTTCCAGTCGCTCTTCCAGTCGCTCAATAAAAATATAAAATACTCGCAATTATTCACCTACGTGTGCCCCACCGCAAAAATCCACTTGTTTCGTTTCTATTTTTTCAGTTATCAGGTCATAAAGCTGGGAAAGTGCGAGCAATCGTTTTGGGAGAGTGAAGTATTTTAAAAATAAGTGCAATACAGCGCCTGATAAGAAGGTTACATTTAATAAAGCTCAATAAAAGTATATCAAGAACGGCGTCCATACGAGATTATATGTGATTATGATTTTGATTGCACTGCAGTATTTTATTACTTTATTATAATTTATTATAGCTGTCAGAATATATTTATTTACATTTAATTGAGTTTATACGGTTATTTTAATGAAAAGAAACATCTTGACATGATTTATTTTGATTTATTTTTACACTATTTCAATGCTTTGCCTTTTATTCAGAGGTTGAAAGATGTATTGATTTATTATTTCCTTGAATAGAGAAAGAGGCTTATTAAGCAGGTTTGATAAGTTTGCTGTGCACATAAATTATATTAACCATTCATGACTTAGTGATAACCAACTGTGAATCTCTTATTCCGGTTTTCCCCAGTCAACACCTTAGCCCAGAAGATTTCTGGAGAAAACCCGGATCGGATGCAAAACCCAGAAGCGAATCATTACAATAACCATATATTAGCTATTCAGGTGCGTATCAAAATGGGTAATTATTTTTGCTGCGGTTTTCCTTCGCAAAGGGGAAGGTATTACTCATAAAGACTTTCGCTTTTGGTTGCCAACGAATATTCATGTGTCCAGCGATTTGAGAGCCAAAATAAACTCACCCAACATTTATTTATATATATATTTTTCACATCCAACTCTCGGAACTTTTTGCCAAAATGCCCGCAGTGAAATCTACGAAACTGTCACAACAAAAACCGCATGCAGCACAAAAGTTGCAACTTTTTGCCCAGTGGGCGTGGCAGATGGCGCCTTCGCCTGCGTCTTCTTCTTCAACAAGCTGTGCTCTATTAGAATCTTCTTTTTGAGTGCTGCCTTTTGCATAAATGCAAAATATTCAAGGCTCAAACTGTGCCAGCTATGAAAATCTGTCTGGTGAAGGGGGGAAAATGGGGTTGGGAAGGGGGGAAACCGGGGCGATATGTCCGCACGCAGGATGCGAAATTTGAAATGTTGCAGCTGCATGGTCAACAGCAACAATAATTTCAAAGGATGCGCAAGGATTCGCTTTCTTGATACCACTCAGAAGTCAAAAACATTGCTTAAAAAAAAAATATAAAATATAATATAATTATTTATATATTTGTATTTATATTATTTTCATTTTTGTATATTATAATATTTATTTTTTCAAAAATATATATTTGTGCAGACTAAAATACTCTTGCAATACTTTATTTATTTATACTTCAGTTTTTTGTATAATTTCCTTTTAAAACGACCTAAGGATTATCCATTTTTGAATGCTATTTCCTGCTAATATTCAGCCGGATTAATTTCATATTTATTGGCCGGCTTTCGGAACCCACGGCCGTGTTCCATGGGATCCTTCCACTTGATTGCAGTTGCCAATTTCCAGGCCACAACTCGAAACGGAAGTTTTCCTGCCCACCGAGATGCGTCTGTGCCATGGCTTTTCTTTCCTGTGAACTGTTTTGTAGTCCTCGCTCTTTTATTATTTTTTTTCTCATCGCACGCAAAACTTTGTCCAGAGTTGTGACTTAAAAGTGGGCGGGTCGGCTTCATTGGGCACTACGTGAGATGCGGGTGGGCGTGGCAGGTCGGCAGGGTGGTGGTTTCAGGAGGCAGGAAGCCAAACTTGAGGCAGAGCAGAAGTATCTGTTGCAATGTCACCGACTTGAAATGGCCAAAAGCAGGAGGAAGGGGCGGGGGCAGGGGCGGGGCAGCTGGTAAACGATAATGAATAATGTTGCTGGCGATAATGTTGCCGCCTCCGTCAGCAACATGAAACTATTCGAGGAGCCAAGCGATGGTATCGTGAGTCACGAAAATCACACTTTAACAGGGTGAAAAGGTGGGAAATTAATAGAAATTATTATATTAAATTAATTTTAAAATATCTAGATTAGTTTTATAATAAAATTCATACTGGAGACTATTTTATTCCATTTTCTACCTTTTTAAAAGTTGGAAAAATGATAAAAAGGGATACTATTTATATCTATTTTTGAAATTTAAAGAGCAATCAAATTAGATTAGGCTTATGATTTTATGAACATATTTCTTGATCAATCAAATGAGTCTAAAAATCATATTAGAACATAACGATAACACATAAAATCTAGCAACTTATTATCTTAAACTCTTGATTAAAATATTGATATATTAATTGATAAAGCGGTGTCAAAACCTGATGAAATATATTTTCGAAAAGCATTTTCCCACAGTAGAAACTTCTGGAAAAGACTGCCAGCACTCACGCTCTCACCCCGAAGCCCTAACCCTTGCGGGGTTCAAGAGAATACTGATAACATTTCAGTGGAATAATTTCAGCTACAATGACTGTCACTTGGCCAGACACCCCCAGAAAACCCCTTCTGGACTTTGGACTTTCAGCATTGATTCATGGCCGGGCAGCGTGCTTATGAATAACCATTCAGAAATGTCCCCCTGCAACTCCCCATGCAAAGTTTTTTTAATTGAAAATTCAAGTCGTCATCGTTGCGTTGCGAAGGGACCCAAAAAAAAGGGTGCAACACTTTTATCACCGCATAAACAAAAATCGAACAAAACGCACAGAGTGCGACCAAATAAATAGAAGAAAATAAGAATGCGAAAAGTAAATAAATAAAAGTTTCCAATTCGGTTGAAATCAGCGTGTAATATTTATGCCCCACTGAACAGGGGCGAAGGGGGGCCAAGGGTGCTGAGTACTGGGTACTTTGGGGAGTCTGGGATATATCCGTTTAGGGCGAAATCGGTGGCAACATAAAGAAAACGCACAAAGGAAGCAGGCTAATGTTTATCGCACGCTAATCACAAATCGCGAATCGGAAATGCGATTATTTTTGCACAGGCAAGCACACACATAAAGAAAGTTAAGGGGGCTGTTTTTGGGAAGGGGTTTTTGGGGGTGCCGTGGGGTCAGAGGCAGAAGGTCATTCACTTGCACACCTGTCGGAGGAAAACTTAGCTTACATTTCTGAATTTTTATAGGGATTATGTAACCTTATCACTTTGATCTTAAAATAAAGATCACTTTCTATGTTTCCCAAAGTTAAATTCTCTCTTAAACAGCCTCCGATATCATTATTTATAGTTACTTCTTATGGAAAAAATATGTTTCGAAATTTAGCATTAAAAGGGATAGAGGGAAAATAGAATCCCCCTGAAAACGACGCCCCTGGCCGGCGCTAAGCAGTTCAAACACGAGCGCACACACAGAACATTTCAATTGTCAACAATGTGCTCAAATGTGAATGCATCAGCTACTGAAACCTCTTCAGCCCGCTGTTCCCGCACCACTTGCCTTTTAAGTGGGTGGATTTCGAGGGGGGGGGGGAGGGGGTGGTACCCCAGGGGCGGTGGGTTCAGGGGGGACAGGTTAAGCTCTCCTCATGCGCGCATTTTATGTTTGCCTTGTGCATAAAACGCGAATACCGAAATTGATTTCGCTTCGATTTAAATAGACACGACTCCCCGCTGATTCTGATTCAGAATCAGATTCCTGATTCCTGATTCCAGGGGGTAAGTACCCCCCTGCCATCTTGGTAAGCAGGTCCTGCATGACGCACACAAGTGTCGCCAACACACACACACACGCATGGAGACACAAAGGCAATTGTTGGGGAAAGTAAAAGTGAAAGTGTGCATAAAACGGCGGCAGTCAAGACGAAATAAATAAGCCAAATAAACAAGGGGCCAAAAGAAACAAGGGGCGGGGACTAAGAGGGGTTCTTAGAAGGGGGGCTCTTTTTTTGGCCGGGTTGTTGACAATCGAGGCGGAACGCAAAATGTCTCACGGAGCTCATTTAACGGCCTCCCCTCCAAGCAAACGATATTTATGTGCCCTGCGCGCGTGTGAGTGGGTGTCTCTGGCCCCCGAAACCCCCTTTGTGCAAGGTGTGCGTGTGTAAAATAATGAGTCATAAAATTAAATTTCATTTTCAACGCAAACTTCGATTTTAGCCCCCCAAGGGCTTTTGGGGCTTTTCTTCAAGGGACAGGCTTTTCTCCAGGGTAAAGATCTATAGGGATAGCCCCCCCCCCCTTCAAAAAAATGCAATTTTTTGGGTGCCAGGCCCTCGTTTGTCACACGCATCGATTATCGCTGCTTGGCCTGGCAAATAAACACATCAACCTATTGACACGCAGCTTTTCCCGCTTTCCCTTTGTCTTAGCTCATATTTCGAGGTGTGACAAAATGAATATGTTAACTGCGCCGGCGAACGCACAACACCCTACACTCCCCTACACTTGGAAAAAGCGAGGAAAGTGAAAGAAAATACCCCCCACTCCCCCGACGACTGTTTGCGTGCTTTTCACTTGCGGGGGGGAAAAAGTGTTTAGTAGGCCTTAAACTTTCGCCGTTTTTAATGAGCCTCCCCACAGGAAAAGCGGAAAGGAAAGTCAAAGCGACAATTGACATGCAACTCGGGGGCAAACAGGGAAACCAATTGGAATGACAGTTGTGTGGCCTGAAACTCACGAAAAATATTGTAAATAAAACATATAAAAACTTGAAGTATTAAATAAATAAATAACATTAATCTTAAACAAATCATCTATGTCAAGATACGGTCACTTTCAATCTTATTTCAAAAAATTATTTGAATAAAAATATACTTTAATCAGTTCTTAAAATGCTTTCGGCATGCTTAACACTTAAAATATATCCATAGATTTGAAAAATAAAATGTGACTAGTGAAATATTTTCACATAATCAATTGATTTAATGAATATATGTAAATATTTTAAAAAAGTTTCAAGCATGCCAAACTCATCAACATTTTTTGGGGTATGAGGAAACTATCCTAAAAAGGTTAAATTTAAAATGTGACAATCTATAAGATAATCTTTCTACTTATTTTTCTATAAATTTTTCTATCAATAGATACATAGATACATAGACACAAAGATACATAGATACATAGATACATAGATACATAGATACATAGATACATAGATACATAGATACATAGATACATAGATACATAGATACATAGATACATAGATACATAGATACATAGATACATAGATACATAGATACATAGATACATAGATACATAGATACATAGATACATAGATACATAGATACATAGATACATAGATACATAGATACATAGATACATAGATACATAGATACATAGATACATAGATACATAGATACATAGATACATAGATACATAGATACATAGATACATAGATACAAAGATACAAAGATACAAAGATACAAAGATACAAAGATACAAAGATACAAAGATACAAAGATACAAAGATACAAAGATACAAAGATACAAAGATACAAAGATACAAAGATACAAAGATACAAAGATACAAAGATACAAAGATACAAAGATACAAAGATACAAAGATACAAAGATACAAAGATACAAAGATACAAAGATACAAAGATACAAAGGTACAAAGATACAAAGATACAAAGATACAAAGATACAAAGATACAAAGATACAAAGATACAAAGATACAAAGATACAAAGATACAAAGATACAAAGATACAAAGATGTATCTATGTATCTATGTATCTATGTATCTATGTATCTATGTATATTTGTATCTATGTATCTTTGTATCTATGTATCTTTGTATCTATGTATCTATGTTTCTACGTATCTACGAATTTATGAATATGTGTATCTATATATCTATTATCTATCTATCTATCTATCTATCTATCTATCTATCTATCTGTCTATAACTATCTATCTGTCTATCTATAAGATAATTAATTGACAATTTAGTTTGTATTTATTCGTCCTATCTTCACGTTGTCATCTCTATCGGTGCAGCGACTTAGCCAGTTTATGCCCTCTTCACTCCGTTTCCTGTGTGTCAGGGGTTTCAGGGGTGGCGGAGCACGATTCAGGATTCAGGACTTAGGATAGCAAAGGTCATAATCAAATTTTATGGCAAACACTTGAACCAAAATTGAGTGGAACGGGCTGAGAATCGAGGGAGACAAGTGACTTTGGCCTTTGCATACTTTGTGGCATCGAAGCGATTGCCAATTGCATAAAAGCCAATTTGCCATGGCTGCAAAATAGCTGCAAGTGGCAATTTATTAACACATTCAGCACAAGCGCACACAGATACAAACACCGATACACACACCGATGCAGGGGTGACCGCACACACAGATACAAAGGATTTTTGCATCAATTGCAAGATGGCAACGCAGCTCGATCGAAACAATTTTATAGAAGAGAGCGGGGCACCGCAAGCCGAGCTGACTTCTCCAGGTGGCAGGCAGCATGTGGCAGTATTTTCCAAACCCCTTCCCCCCCCCTCAATTTTCCAAGCCTCCCCCGATTATTATAAACGCTCACCTGCCACACGCAAAATGAGCTATGCAACTCAGACGTGGCTGCTGCTTCTTCACTTGCCACCTGAGCCCCCGGGGACGCAGTGGGGTTAAGGGGGGGCTAAAGTCGCAGGCGGGGGCGGGGGGCGTGGCACCACCCTAGACTGGCCCCTCTTCTATATGAAATAAGCAAAACTAATATTTCAGCGCCATAAATCATAAAAAGAAATAGAAATTGCTGCAGCCATGGACTGCTTTCCGATGGAATCGAGGGAGGGGAGGGGGGTAGTTAGGGGGCGGTGCTGCCAAAGGGGGCGTGGCCCCTCACCTGTAAACTGCTGGAGTGGCCCCAAAAGTGAAACAGTGTCTCCAGGTCAGTTCAAATTGGCTTTCAGACTTCTAAATTCGATTGCGTTTATTTTGGGAGGGATTTTATAAGCGGGATTGATAAGCTTAATACTGAAAATTGTTTTTAAAAGTCAGTTTCGCTTTTTAGTAACCTAAATATACACCCAAAAAAAATCACCTATCCTTATCAAGTATATATTATTATATACTTTAATACAAAATATTTATATTTAAAGTAAATATTCTTACATAAAAAACTGCAGTTTTGAATAAGAAATTAATGAGTTCTCTATGTTTTTTATCAGTGTAGATATTTAATAGATCGTCTCCTAGTTTAGATCTCCGAAATCTTATAATGGCTAAAATGAAATGGTTATTTTATAACATCACTGATATTGACTTATTCAATATTTTCTGATCTAAGCAAGAACAGTTAACCATACTTAAATATAAATCGGAATAAATATATTCAGAAAAGCCTTATGCTATTCTTTGAATGACCCCTTAATGGCAGTCCACTTACATGACCCATTTATTTCTATAGAACACCTGTTCCGCCTGCGAGTGACCACTGTGCCATGGTACGCAGGATCTGAACCTGAACCTTTCCCTGCTCGACTTTTGCCCCTCAGCGTTGCAGGTGGGCGTGTCAGGGGGGGTGGGGTAGGGCCAAGGGGGGCTAAGGGGGCTAAGGGGGCCACCGGGTCACTTGTTCATTGTCATAAGTGCAGTTTACATTCAATCTAAACACTCACCACTCCACACCCCACCCACCCACATAGTTCAATCGATTTCTATCTGGCAGCGCATAAATCGCTTTGCCACATGCCCCTGGTCGAATCGCCTTAACCCTTGGCTGGCCCACTGTATCGAAACGACCCCGTGCTGCACCCCGAGCATCGGAACATCGAACACCGAACATGTGCATAAATCGTGGCGGAATCTGGAATCCATATATATATATGCATCTATATATATTTGCTAGGGTGTGCAGGTGGCCGGGCTGTGAGGAAATTGTATTTGTGGTTAAATTTAATACCAATGCCTCAAAAGTTGGAAATATTGAGAGTTTGGCGGGGGAATTACTTATATAGAGAGGGAGCACTATGTTTAATGGCGGAAATTTAAGGGCAGTAAATTGAATATTAAAAAAATGTGGTAGGTTACTCAACTAGTCATATATATATTATTTCTGTAAGTAAATAAATGCATAAAAGCCTTTACATTATTTGAAAGTAATGATTAATGTATTTTTAAAACACGTTTTTCGTATTTTTGTATTTAAAATTTGTATTTTTTTATAAGAATTAAAAAGAAAATGTTCCCAAAAAAGGTCCCTTTTAGGCAAACGTTTAAGTGGTTAATTTGGCGATCCCTTCGCAGTTTGGCGTACTGGGAATATCTGCACTTGTGCCAATACGCTAAGCGGATGTCCAGAAGCAGCAGGGGCTGGGGGCAAGGCACCTGTCCCCCTTTTAGCGACCGACACAACGCCACTGATTAGTAGGGAACGTGACCGATGGGATGGTTAGGTTCAGTTTGGTTTGGTTCAGTTTCGGAGTAACATGCATAAGTATAAATTCCAGCAGCCCCAGGCAATGACTTTTGGACACCGTGCACCCTGAACCCGGCAGCCTGCACCAGAACCGACGGCATTATTTACTGCTGGTAGTTCCCCGGGGGCAGCGGCAAACAGCAAACAGTGACCCCTGACCCCTGACCCGTAACGCGTAACCTATAGCCGGCAGTCCGTACTCCATAACCCGTAACCGATTGGGGGGCGTGGGCGTGGGCGTGGGGGAATGCGAATCCGAGTCCCAAAATCCGAGTCCGACTGTCCGAGATTTGCATATTTTGATGATACATGGCCCTCTCGGTCCGCTGGTGCCGTCAGAAAGTGGGCGGCCCTCCACTGAATTTATGCAAAATCGCGCGTGGCCCCAAAAAACGCGCGAAAATTCAAAACGCGCGGTTTTCGGTCTGCATATTTTAATTTCCTCTTTTGTTTGGTCGGCTCTGGGCCCTCTCAGCCCCTCAGTTACCCTGATTTTCTAGCCACTTCCTGCTGCAGCTGCAGCTGCTGGCCGTTAACATCCGGCTTCCGAGGCAGGAGCTTCCAGGCTGGGATTGGAATTGGGCTCCGGATTTTGATTCTGATTCGGATTCTGATTCTGGGCTCCAGCACCTGAGTTCGATCGGTTTGTTGATTTGCCACCGCCCACGGAATTCACCTCCCCCCCCCTGTTTGCCGTTTTCATATTTCCAATTTGCCGGCCACGCGTTTGACAGCCCTGCGAACCCGACAACTGGAGTCCATTTGCTTTGCGGTCCCGGGAGGAAGTGCGCCAGTAATCGAAAGTGCTGTCCAGGGGAAAATTGCTGAGCCACAAACTAATCACCCAGGAGAAACCAAAAATCAGGCCTACGAAAACTTGTTATTGATAATTGCCCATTGCAAATTGAACACACATGCGGTCAACTTATTAGCCATTTTCCATTTATATTCGGTTGCTCAGGGCCACTTTCTCGTTTGTGTTCTTCAATTTATTTTTTAATTGCCAGTTGCGGTGGAAAGTCATTTTCAAATATTTGGAAAAGGTGGAGACCTTTGGCTTGTGTTTCACAGGATACCAAGATGCTTGAATAGTATTTAGTAAATATTTGTAAGGAAAAGCTGATACAATCTAAAAGGCACTATCTGAAATACTAAGATGCTTGAATAATATTTAAGAAATATTTGGAGAAAAGATAAATAGGTAAAAAAAATCTATTGCATTTTAATGTTCTCCATGATATTTTCAAATTTTAAAATATTGCATACTTGCCTTACTATTTTATTTCTGTACGCCTACTTAAAGTTAATTGGTTAAACATTTATGCAGATATCTTAGATAAATTTTAAAATGTATCTTTCCTTAAATTCAATCTTCTTAGATAGAAATATTCGAGTTATTCAAGAAAGTATATTGAAATTCAGCCAAGTTTATCCAGTCAATCAATTATCAATTATTTGGCAAGGTTTACTTTAATGCAGAAATTTCTGGGGAATTTATACCATACCTTATACCATATAGGTATTTAATTTCCTCACTAAAATATCCGCTCAATTTCACCCAACTATAACAAAAGATTCAAAGTTGTTATACTTTTATACTATAAAAAATCTATAAGGGTACCTGTTTCTCCTTTTCCCAAGGACTGGGGGTTTTTAACCGGCACATAGGTAATCCGATCCAAGCGCATCCACTAGTTTGGCTGCCCCGAAAATATTCCGCTGGCCGCCAGGTTTCGATTTGATTCTGTGGCGCTTTTTAGTATCGAAATTGAAAATGCAGCTGGACGGCATTCGCTTGTGTTTGTTTTTCCGGAGGTGGGATGGGGAAAATGGGGGTGTAGCTTTTCCTTTGGTCCCCCCTTTTTTTTTTTGTTTTGCATGTGTAATCCGATTGCAGGCGAGGAAAAGTGAAATGTCTGGGAACGTCATCATCAAGCGAGGAGCAGTGTACTCCTATGGTTTTGTTTACAAGTCCCCCTGCTTTTTTTGGCTTTTGTGTTTGCCCGTGAAATTGAAAACGGCAGCCGCAAATTAGAGGAAGAAATCGAAGAGCGGGGGAAATAATCGATAGGCCGCCGAAATGGCCATTGAACCCCGGAAAAAATCCTGCAAATCTCTTAAAGCCTAGACTTAGGATCTCGAGGACTTTGGGGGCGTTTGTTTAACAAATTTGCCGCCGCCCATTAACACGGCTGTTGCTGTCGCATCCTGGGGCCAAAAAAAAAAAACAGAGGAAGCTGCGCTACAGAGCCAGGATATCCGGCATTTATTTCGTCCTCGTCGCTCTTCCGTTTTTTATGCCTTGATAAGATGGGTCCCCCCACCAAAGAGCAAAAAAAAACATATGCCAGCAAATTCAAATGGGAAATGAAAGAGATTTTTATCGTCCGGCAGCAGCATAACGCATAAACTCGGCCAACACGAAAATCCATTTTATCATCTTATTATTATTATATTTATTTATTTTCCTGCCGCTCGCCCTTTGTCCAAAGCAAACTATTAAATAAAATGTTGTTTGGCCTGCCCATCGTTTTTGATTACAGTCCTGGGAGTCCTGGAAGTCCTGGGATTTTCCTGGCCCAGTTGCATACTTTTGGGGATATCATTGTGGGCTATGGACTACGCAATACGATTCTGGGGGTTTTGTAGTTTCAACTGATTATTAAATACAGTTTGGCTTGGAGATACTCAGTTTTAAAATTTTAAAGATAACTTAAATGTTTTTAAACTTTAAATAGGAACTGATTATCAAAAACAATCTTGTTTAGAGATCGTATCTTCTTACATTTTTCAATAGATTAAATTGTTTTTGAACTAAAATAACTTTCTCCATATGACAGCTGGAATTTTCAATTCTAATATGATTATTAAATATATTATTTTGTGTTTAATATTAATAATAATTAAACTTGAAATTTTTTGGAACAAAGAACTTAAAAATTAAATGTCTCAACTGTCTTCAATTAAGAAATCTTACTTACCTCATAGCTGTACTTCATCGTTAAAATGCCTTTTTTTTAAGATTTTTCCAGAGTATCTGTAAGTGTCCTTTCCTTTCGCCAATATCATTTTTAATTTGTACCTCTTATGAGGACGACAACGGCGCAGCTTTATTGTTGTTCGGTGGGCGTGGCGGAAATTAGTTTTTTTTACGGGACAACATGGGCCACGCCCCCGCATCCCCATTATCCTGCGACTCCTTGGGCTTTTGTCCTTATAGCGGTGAAAGCGATGAAAGCGGTGAAAGCGGCGAAAGCGAGAGGCGAAGGCTTTCGGAAATAAGTAATTGTTGCGCTGTTACAGGTAATTTCCACCCGGGTCGGGGATTAGCCCCCAGAAAACAGAGACAGAAAACGGTGCGTTCTATATATATACTCGTATATTTGTTGTCCTCATATACACATATTATATATATATAGCTTTACGGATGTATGTATATAATTATATATAATTTGTGGCCTGCAAATCTTTTTACACATGTCAGTATATAGCACTATATTCGAGGGATTTTAACAC